>NC_088604.1:18257769-18462769 GCF_036013475.1 Columba livia
TGTCCTGCTCAGAAGCAGTTAGGTAGATTAAATTTGTGGATTTTTCATAGAAAACAACTTGCTGCCTTCAAGTATGCCAGTTTCTCTTGTGTTTCCACCATCCATCTGTGGCAGGTTCACTTCACCCCGCCTTGACAACACCAGAAACTTCTAGACTGGTAGACAACTATGGTCTTGTACCTTGTACCCACCCCTTGATCAACAAGCAGGGCCCTTGGCCAATGAAATGCCTCAGCTGAGGAAAGTTTCTAGACCACTGAACCATGTATGACTACATATCAGATTTGACTAGAGTATAGCTGCAGCCCACCAGAGACCTGATTTTGAGTTGGTCCTCCTCAGAGCAGCAGGGATGCATTGCTGAATGAACAAACTTTGATTTTTTCTGCTAAATTATTTTGATTAGAATAAAGTCTATTTGGGTTTGTTACCTGTCTTGTTTAGTTTTACTACGATTCCACACCACCATACCTTCCAAATGTGTGGAAATGAGAATTTCAGACCAAGTAATAGCTACACCTTTTTGAAAGCTTTTATAAGATAGAATACGAGAAAGAAAATAGTAATTTTAAAGAGAAACAGGAATAAAATGGGAATTTTAATTCTTACTCATAAGTAGAGTGACAGGAACAGCCCAAGTTATATTCACTTTATGGGAAAGCAGGCTATTAAAAAACAATTTACAAGTCAGAGGAAACGTCTACCTGGTTCTTCACAAGAAAACACGGGATCAAGAGTAGTTTCCCTTGTTAAGCACTGCAAAAAAAAAAAAAAAAAAGCAAAAGATTTATAAGGAACAAAAGATATAGGATAACAAGAGGTGTTAGCCCACCAGCTGCTATTTAACGGATCATCTGGACCTTAACAGTAAACCCATAATTGTGACATATGGGTGCAAGATTCGTAGAGCCATTGTGCAGTGAGCAGAAAACTGTAGGTTGTTAATGCAAGTACATGTACATTTTAATGTCTATGTGAGTGACCAGGCAGCTAATTTGCAGCTTTGTGTGTTTTCCTTAGCACATAAATACAGTCACACTTGAGACACCAGAGCAAAGCTAAATCCCTGCCAGCAGGTGCTGTCGTTGTGGGAGAAAAGGGCCATACGCTGCTAAAAGATGCTTGTACTCTAAATGTAAGGTTTACATGCATAGAAATGTCTCCTTGTTGCATATCTTTAGTTATAAGTCTTTTGTGTTTGGAGGTTGTCTAGGAATTGAAATTGTTATTTGGATAATCATAGCTTTCTTTGGATAGTAATTCAGGATTCATGCTATTAACCCCCTGCATCTCTTTGTATGTACGACATTAACAACTCATTGCCAGAAGTAGTTAACTATTAGACGAATGGGCCAGCAAAATGAAGGGTTACAAATAAATGCTGGGATCAAACTGCACAGAAAGACAGGCTAAGATTTCCTTTTAGTTCTGTGGGTTCCTTTGAGCAGTTTATACTTTCCCCAAATGATCATCTTTCAGCTTAAATTCTTGCATATCTGAAGTCAACAAAACAACAAACAAACAAACAAACAAACAAAACCCGCAAAAACAAGAAGACCGCAACAACAAAAACTAAAAAAAATAACAGCTGCAAGAAGTGTCTGGAAAACACTTCAGCAACTGGTATACTATGAAGGAGCTGAGAAAGCATTTCTTCCATTATTGCTTTTGGAATTTTATTTATTTATTTTTAAACAATGTTATTTCTTAAGTATCTTTTGTTGGAAACTTGAAATTTGACAGGTGTATAAACACCAGTTCAGCAAAACATATTTTATCCTGGACATATGCAGAATTCAGAAAACCACTAAGGTATGTTGAAACCTTGTTGTTGTTTCGCATGCAAGCTTTAAGTATGTACATCTACACACCACTCTGAATAAACATAGGATATTGCATTGAGGGCATAGTGTGACATGCACTCTGTTCTCCCTATAGACGTGTAATTCAAGCAATATGACTTGGATGTCTTTAGAAGCTAATTATCTTTCAATTGTTTTGGTGTTGCACTGCCAGACCATATATATGCCAGTTCTGTAAATATCTCTTGAGAGAAATACTTGTAATGGCTACTTTAGGCACCTAAACCTGGCAGCCTGAATATAATACAGGGTGTTTCAAAAAGATGGACCAAATTTGAAATCACTATATCTCTGAAATAGGGTCCATCTTTTTGAACAACCCTGTACTTTGACTTTAGGTTGGTGTATTGCTGGAACTCTTTGCTGATCCAGGTGAGTGCCAGGAACTTATAAAATTATTTTATGCATGCATTTTCCTGCCTTAAAATAACATAGAGTGGTGTTTATTTTACTCTATACATTTTTGATATGAATGCAGCTAGTGTAAGCATGAAGTTCAAAGCATGCTGGAAGCCTGTGAGTAAAAATATCAGATGTTCTCATCTGATTGAATATAAACGTACACGGGGTAAAGGCCTCAATCTGAGCAAACCATTCTGGAATTCCTTTATAGACATTAGGAAGAAAGAAGCAATTTGAGGATGTTAGTCATTAGATCTGTTTTAGATATTTACTTTATGAGGAAACGGAGGTTTTTACTGTGGCATTATTTGGGGATTTTTGATCATGAGTCAGGTTACATAGCACCTGGACTGCTAGCAACAAATATGACACACCTGTCTCAAAAGGGGAAAAGGATCCTGGGCCAGAAGTTAACAGGGCTTGTTGAAAAGGCTTTAAACTAGACTTGAAGGGGGAGGTGAAGGCAACCAGGTGTGGCAGAGGCACACCCACGGGCAAGACGCCAGCATTTGAGGGCAGTGCTGGCAAGACCCTTCGGTCTGCTGTCCCAGTGGAGGTAGGGGATAGAGAGCTGTGCAGTACAAGAAACACAAGGGTTATTGATGTATTAGAAACTGTGCAAGCACTTGAGGATGGACAAAAAGGAATTAGGGCTTCTCACCAGAAAAAGGTGGCCCAGTGGCCTGGCTGAAGTGCATCTATAGTAATGCAAGCAGCATGGGCAACAAACAGGAGGAGCTGGAAACCCTTGTGAGGCAGAAAAACTGTGATATAATTGCCATCACAGAAACATGGTGGAATGACTCTTATAACTGGAACACTACAATGGATGGCTATAAACTCTTCAGAAGGGTTAGGCAAGGAAGGAGAGGAGGTGGGGTAGCCATGTATGTTCGGGAGGGTTTTGGTTGTCTGAAGCTTGATCAGGGTGATGATAGGGTTGAAAGTCTATGCGTGAAAATCAAGGGGAAGGGCAAAAAGGCAGACATCCTGGTGGGGCTCTGTTAAAGACCACCCAGTTAAGGATGAAGAGGCAGATGAAATATTTTGTAGGCAGCTGGGAGAAATCTCCTGGTTGCTATGGGGGTCTTCAACCTACCAGATGTCTGCTGGTTCTTAGGGACATGGTTTAGTACTAGAGTTAGGTTATGGTTGGACTCAATGATCCCAAGGGTCTCTTCCAGACAAAATGTTCCTATGATTCTGTGATTGTATCTACATGAGTTTAGTGAGGTTGCATACTCAGTAAAAGACTTCAGAAGTGTTTTGCATACATGTGGTTGAAAAATCTTAAGCTGATTTTTTCCTAAAATACATTATAATTTGTATAAGTATATGATATGAGGTCCAAAGGATCTGCCCCCAAGATTGAACTAAAGCAGGACATGCTCTGTGAGAGTCCCTGTTGCTGACTCTAGGTTGTCTGAGCTTTGAAATGGTATTTCTGGTGTTGTTCACAGTGTGAGCTTTGCATGAGGTCAGGCATCTTAAAAGGCCCACATCACCACACAGCAGACAAGAGCAAGATCTTGTCTGATTATTTCAGTCCTCTGCTGTTGCAGCATGCACATTTAAGCCCATCAGACACATCCTTACTTAAGTCTGGATCATTGACACAGTAAATTAAGGGGTGTGTGTGTGTGGAATTAAAGACTTAAACTTTATTCTCCCATGCTTATCCAAATCTTGGGCCTCACCATAGGACTGTGTCCCAAAAATGTGGCTCTTCAGTGGATTTGTGCTCAAGAGCAGGTGACCAACAAGTGTAGCATCTAATAACAAAATGTTGAGAAGGTCATCCAATCTGTCTTCCCATATAGAGCTGCTCACAGCATTCATCCCCACTAATTGTCTAATGATCCCAGTTACTCTAGTTGCATTAAATAAAAACAGCTTTTAAAACTCTTGAGCCTCAGACAGAGTAAGAGCAACATTGCTGCCAAGAAGAACTGGGAGATGGCAGGATGCTGATCAGGTCAGATATGCCCACCATCTCAGCAGGTGGTAGGAATCCCATGCTGCACATGTTGGCACAGATCCCCAGTGCCTCTGCTAGTTCCCAAACATAAGGAAAAGTTTGACCATGACTTTGTGAGCTAGAAATGCCCTCAGGCTTTTAAAGCATTTTCTGCTCTGTCCTAAAGCAGTGGTGCAGCTTGACCATTTTTGATTCTTTGAAGAAAAAGGAAAACGAGCTATCCTGAACAGACCTAACCAGTTTGCATTGGAATTGAACTGGAAGAACTGGAAATATTTTTCTGCCACTCTTGTTGACAGGCTCAAGATCTGAAGCTGGAGATTTGCTTAGAGTCATTGTTAATAGGAAACCAAAGCTGTAAGGAGTGTTTTGAGGGTAGTAGACCATCTGTTCTCCTTCTGGCCTGAAAAGTAAGGCTATGAACAGGAAAATTTTAGGAGGATAGGGGAGCTTTATTCAGCAGGCTCAGTTACTATTAATATTTCAGAAGACCCTCTCTTCCTATTTGTGGGCCAATAAGAAGAGACCTAGGACTCAAACTTCACTTATGTCTCAAGCTATAACCATTCCACAGTCAAACATACATTCAGTTTCCCATACATGTAAGGTGTAGATGTCCTCTCATTTCACTAGGGTTATGCAAAAATAAAATACATTAATATGTGTGAAATATTAAGGTATTACTTTTCTGTAAGCATCTGGAATACCAGCTTGAGAGAATCCGTAATGGAAGAGCAAAATAGATGGTATGGCAAAAGCTCTTGCTGTTTCTAGAATTTAGATTCTCAGTAGGACACCTTTACCATGTGAATTTCCACTCCTCTCTCTCTGCAGGTGTTCAGAACCATGCCATTTTCCTCTTGCTCTCACTTGCTTTCTGTTTCTCACACAGAAAGTAAAAAAAAAATAAGCTAAAAAAAAGAGCATACATGACAGATACACAATGGAACTGACAGTCAAAGGAAGATAAAATAAAAATCAAGGCTGTACACTTTTAATTGTCTTGAAAATTAGACAATGAACAGTAAGTCAATGAAGGAAAGTAGAGAGTGCCAAATAGCCAAAATAGTCAGGTTTTAGCAGCTAAGACATATCTGTGCTGCATCCTGTGTTTAAAATAAGGCCAAGGTTCATAAACCCTCAAAAGTAGCATGCATTTAAAAATTACATCTTATAACATGAAAAATAGAAAAAGATGAATATGTACAGGTTATTTTGGGCAGGCTGATTGCACCTGTGAGTTTCCCTGTGTCACTTTCAGTCTATAAAGGAAGTTATTTGTGCACTTTCAGTTGAATCAAGGTTGAGCATTAACATCCACATCTGCAGTCTCACTTCCCTAGGCTGTCACAGGCAATTCCCTACTAGTGGGACAGTAGTGTAGGTGTATCATTTCAGCTGTTTTTCCTACAGATGCTTTATTAATGACAGTTCCCAAATAACCTGAGCTGTTTTAAAAAATAGAAGTGTTTGTTATCTGGTTAGCTCATAGCCTAAAAATATTTTAAAACTATTTGAAATGTCTTTTTCTCTCTCTGTTTTTTATCTTTTTCTATACTTCCATTTTATTTTTTCTGATTTATTTTCTGTTTTGCTTTTTCTCTTTCTTTATTTTTGGTTTTTGTACAGTAGATACACAGGGAATTAAGGTACTAAATGTGAAAACACAACAGAACTTAAGAAACTGTATTTTGAAATCTGATAAATGAAAATTGGGCACTGTAATTTAATCACATTTGTATTCACATGTTGTTGTGAGCAGACACTGATTTATGATCTATCAACAGCCACCAGTGACTGTTTTATACACATACAAATAGATGGATGGATGCATAGATAAGAAAACAGTGAGATAATGTTGCGAATTATACAACAGCAGACCTATTTATAAAAGATATCCAATTCATTTAAAAAACTCTGGCATTTTTGTCAGAGAAGATTTCTTGGAAATCTTCTACAATAGGGGAAGCTTTCAGACAAATAAACTATCCTGCTACTTTTCCGTGTTAAAATGTTATTACTCCAAAACTACAGCTAAATAATCCCACTTTGCACACAGTATACCCTGTGCACAGCAGACTGCAGGAAAGGTGTTTCATGTTAATATTTTGCACCAAAGCATCACACAAGAACAATGACAGTAAAAATAATCATACAGAGCTCAGCAGTGTACATGCTCATGAATGTTAAGAAAACAAGTGATCCAAGAACATGAGTGATGGAGTGAAGATGAAACTGAGTAGGTGAAGAAAGGTAAAAAGTTTAATCTAAATGGCGCTAAAAAAGACAGGATTTATCGATGCATGGCCACAACAATCCACAACAGAAGAAAGGCTCTGCACAGCCTCCTCCCCTTTCAGATAGCCTGCCCTCTTTATGTTAATAGACAAAAATCTGCCACACCTCTTGAGATGCCATAGATGAAATAAGCGGGCCAAGTTGTGGTTTATGTATTAATAAAGGGGAAGTCAGTTTTTAATTACTGTCCTGACCCAGTTCACTCTTTAAGGAGTGTCCATACATGTCCATATACAGGCTGGGTGCACCCCTAGCCATGCTCACACTCGTGATTACAACAGCCTGCCAGTGAGGCTGCAGAGTGGGCAGTGGGCAGACAGGGCACACTGTTGCTGCTCCTATTACTCCTAGAAAAACTCCTATTTTATGGGGATGTAGATACAAACAAGCCCAGGATCTGTAAGCATAGTCCCCACTGGTGGCACTGAATTCCCACAGAGCCACCTTGGGACCATGCTTTTGGAATAAGTCCAGCTAAAGGCTGGACTGCTTTGTGTCCCTGCTAAGCCCAGACTTTCAGAGAACAGTACCTACTGCCATGTTTCCATCCATGCTGCAAAGTGCTGAACTCTTGGCACCTTACCTTCAACTACTTAAATTTCTCCATCTATTATAAGGTGATATCAAAATATTATTAATTTACAGACCAAAGTCACTAATGGCACTCAAATACTGTGATAGTAGCTCTCTATAATTCAATAATAGGTAATATAATTTTAACTCATCTTTTCATTATTAATTTCTGCAGCCATTGTGTGACTAGCCCCAGTGACGACTTTATATAAACAATGTCACGTTGTCCTTCTTCGAAGTGCTGCAGGAGCATATCTTAAGACTGACTACAGATTTATAAACGTTTTATTGATCTACAGTAGCAATGACTGTATTCCTCCTTCATTTTCTGTTTTAGACTGAAAGCCAACAGATTATTTCAGTGACCAGATTTGCCTTTCATTTTTTTTTTCTACTAAGTTGACTGTTATTTTTGTCAGTCTAGGCACTATTCCGTTCAGGATAGCATAAAATCCTGGTCATTGCAGCTAATATGTCTGGGAAAGTATGACAAACGAGCCAATAAAGTTTCTATATTTTTTTAAAAAAATGTATGTATTTGGCTCTGCTTTTTGTAAATCACTACAGTTCCATTAAAATCAATGGTTGCACTAGACTGCAACATTTATTGCTCCTTATGATTAAAATCTCTGTTAAAATGTAGTAACTCTTTAAAAAAACATTTATCAGTAACCTGAACTTTAAAGAGGGAAAGGCTACCTTATAGAATTTATATATTAATCAACTTGGAAAAGAGATTAATAGCTTGATCTGTCTACATATGCATTATTCATTTTTTCTCCAACATAAACTGCCCTTAAGTTCACCCAAGAAGGTAGAAGGCATGTCTAAACAGTCAAGGGTGTCCCTCTGCCTTTTGTTAAGGTTTGTGTTCAGTCCATATTGCTTATATGCAAAACATTACTCAAGGAAAGACCTCACCTGTCCTCCCAGAAAGAAAACTCAAATCCACTTAGCATGGATAAACAGTCTGGAGGGATCAAGTCCTGGTGGACCAAATATGAACAGCTTGGGCCACAGGCAAAAGGCTTGAGTTCAGGTTTTCCTATATACTATGTGTGTGCTTTGTTCCCAAACTGCACCAAGTCTAAGCTGTCAGTCTGGAAAGGAAACCTAGAAACCAGACTGCCTAACGTTGCTCTTAATCTCACATTGTAAATAACTCTTGAATATTACAAAATTTACAGACTTAGACATAACAAACACATCCTTCAAATGTTTGTGATGGCCGTGTACAGCTTCTATCAATTTGATTTCACTTAGATTTGATGCAGGAAGATAAGTAATTGTTTAAAAGATGTTATGACTTCTCAATGTTTTTGTTGATTCTGCAGTGCAACTATGCTAAGTCTAGCTATGTCATTTGTGACCATTTTAGTAGAACTGTTTGAGTGCTTTGTCAATTAGTAAGGACAAGCTGCTGTTTAGTGAGCACGAAGAAGGAGAAATTTATTTAGGCTGTACTGGAAGAGAAACAGGAATCCTTAAGTCCTGAGCAGAGACATCTGGGAGTGGGGGATGAGCAAGGATATACTGCTAGGGCAATATTCTGAACCAGCACTCTGCTATAGGGGAGAAGCTCAAAGATGAAAAAAAATTATTCTATAATTTGATAAATCTCATAGATAAAATTTGAACATCAAAAGTATTTGATGTCTGGAGAAGAGAAAAAAAAATCTCAGAGGCAATGTACAGGAGTATGGATCTGAGATTTTATAGCTGTGAAGAAGGACGAGGAGAAGGAGACCATATGCTGCTGGGTAAATAGTGGTATTCCCCTGGAACATCTTCCACTGAGGAAAGACATGATGTAGTATTAGAACATAAAGATATGGGTAGACACATCATTAAAACTCCAATTTATCCCTCCTGGGCCACAAGATTCACAGCTCTCACTGTACATCTCACTTCCTCAAGTTAGGACCTCAGCATTATATGTCCTATACTTCTTGCTTACCACTCCTCCTTTCCCACCTCTTCAGACAAGGACTTGTCACAAAACTGCATTCTATACTTTCCCACTTCATTCTCTTGCTTGCTTCTTGACTTCAACCCAGGATGCAAATCCTAATTGCCTTGCTCCCAGCCAGCGACTGCGTACTTTCCTCAATACCTAAAGAATTGCTCATGGCATCCACTCCTCTGCACTCATGGCTACAGATTGTTACTGTATGCAGGGACAGATTTCACTGCATCATCTCACAGATAATACGGTGCAAGGTAAGAATTGTTAGATTATTGTAGCAGTCTGTGGTGGATATCACAGTGATTTATTCTCCTCTCCTCTCCTCTCCTCTCCTCTCCTCTCCTCTCCTCTCCTCTCCTCTCCTCTCCTCTCCTCTCCTCTCCTCTCCTCTCCTCTCCTCTCCTCTCCTCTCCCTCCCTTTCTTCCCCTTCGCCTTCCTTTTCTCCAACAAAAAAACCCAGAGAATAAAAAAGAAACAAATTTTCAAGTCAGAACAGCAATGTAGTTGTGTGGCTGCTTATTTATTTATTTCATTTTTTTCTAAGGCTTTACAGAAACTGTAGAGTGTTGCTTCCAATGATTCTACAGCAGCCTGACACAAAGCCAATTAATTCTTTATGTGTGACCTGCCCCCTGTCTGCATATAAGCCATGAGGTTTGCCAGTGAAAAACAGCAGCTGGAGGCTCAGCAATATCTGAGGTACAGGGAAAAACACGTTTAATGAACAATGGCTATTTAATGTGTCTCAGACTTCTGTAAAAGACTACTATTCCAGAAATGCAATTGCCATGGACTATTTGTCACTGAATCTCCTGTATATAAAGGAGCTATTTTATAATCTGATCAGACATACATTTTAAATTTTTAGCAAGTTGTTTGCGGTGCCTGCGAGCCCAACTTTTCCTGCGACCTGACTGCCTTCTGCCACTAACCAACTGTCAGGCTAATGATGGAATTTCGGTTGCTTTTACCCTAAAGAAGGAGCCTACTGCAAAAATAAGTAATTTTAGTTAGGGAAACACTCCAAACATTTGGCAGATTATAGATGCCATTAATTTTCCTATGCTTTTTAAATGAATCTTTTTGTTTGTTTGTTTGAACAGTCAGAAGAGTCTGAAGAGGTCACCTAATCCTTCTTCCTGTTCCACAGCAGCATGAGACATACCTGGCTGTTCCTTGGAGCTGTTTGTTTGACCTGCTGTAAAACACCTTTCTTGGCAAGAATTCAGCCCAGCATTTAACTGTCCTACAGTTACAAAAACTGGGATTTTTTTTTTAATAATTTCTAAACCAAATACCTCTTGATGAAATTTATTCCTAATACCTCTTGTCCTGCCAACTCTGTGTTTGAAGAAAGATCATTCCCTCCTTTTTTTTCCATCAGGCTTTTGGGTGTTTGAAAGACGGCTGCCTGTCTTCCCTAAACTTTGATGAACTTGTTTGTTCTTGAGATGTGTAAATTCCTCCAAAAAGTAATCCCAGCCTTTTAACAAGACTGAAACAGAGGCAGATGGGTGATGAAGACAGAAAAAAACAGCAGTGAGATTAATCAGGAAGAAACACTCCTTACGTGTCAGGTTCTTGAAGACATAGTGCAGAATCTTTATGTAAAACCTCAAAAGCTCAAGAGTTCCCAAAACTTGGATAAATAGGGTAGATGGCACTGAGTCTCTTTTTCTGTTGTAAAGATACAGGCCTCTGTGTCTTTGTATTTTAATTGTATCTTTACAGAAAAAATGTATCTTTACAGAAATTATTCAATATTTTACAGAGTTGATCAGTAACAACTGCACTGATAAATGTGCTTTTCTTTAAAAAATAGTAAAAAATAATAAACATAAAAAGCACAAAAATCTTTCTGGAGAAGCCAGTTTTCTTTAGACTATGTAAGAAAGCATCAAATAGCACATATTTAGTTTCATTTTTGTTTTTTCAGGATACCATCAAAGACAGAAAATTAGAACCTTTTTGTAAATACCTACAGGAAAAAATAGGAATAAAAAAAGAAAAAATTAAAGTATAAAAGGTCATGAAAGACACAATCCAACTGTGCAATATCCCAAGCAACCATTTTCAGATGTAAAATTTGCCTACAGCTGAAAACACTGTGTATAAACTGGTATTCTGGAATTAAAACACACACTGCAGAAGCTGCTAATCTGGATATACTCTTTACATTGGGTAAATACATAAATAAAGGCATGCTGGAATTCAAACTCTACATCACAGAAGCTAATAACTGGCTCTAACACTTCCCTGAATAAATTATTCTGACAAGAAAACATTATTTTTGTTATTATTGAGCTATTCAACAGATTTCTGACAGTGCTTGCCCATACTGAACACTAGCTCAATATTAGGATTTTAGCCACTGGCTTCCTCTTACAAATGTACTTATGCAAATGTAATACATTGATGAGATGTATTTTACACTGATATAGTGTGGTTTAGACTAAATTGTTCTGGTTTAAAACAAAGACATTGTTTACACAGGTGCAAGTGGTTATAAATTACATTCAAAATGAGAACAGAAATTTTTAAACCACCCTGATAATGTGACATCACTACTTGGTAAAATTCTTCTGAAAACAAGACCTTGTTCACATGAACGGACAAAATCTTGTTTCAGCAGTACCTTTGTCATTTTCTTCTTCATTTTCAGGCCACCTTTGATCTGTAAATAACACTAGGTTGTTTTCACACCTAATATTTTATTCCTCATAATGGTTATTTTTGATATAGTTCTTTGAGAACAATAGTTTTTCTGCCAGGTTTTCTCCATAGAATGAATTTACTGTTGTATCTAAGTCCTAAACCAAAGTTCCCCATTTGCCTCAGTCAGTGTAAATGGCCATGCTGTGACAGGCTGATGAGTGACAGCAGGGACTGATCAATGACAAGGCTTTGAAGCTGCAGGAAATGTTTGTATCTGTAGGATGCATTTTGTATTTCTTTTCCTTTTTGTAGTGGAAGAATCCAGCCTCCATATGATGCATATGAAAAGTGAGAGATCATGTCCGGCTTCTTGTCTTTTCACCTAAAATTATGTTTAGTTTGGCAGAGTGGCAGAATCACAGACAAACAGAAATGTGTGGCTATCAGAAGAAATAAAAGAAACAAAGCTAGATGGAGAGATCAAGGTAGGCCAGGGTGACTTTTGAGACTTGTGTAGCCATGACAGTGGACAGCAGTGGTGTGGATTGTATCCTTGATTAAAGAAAATCAAGAAAAACTGAAATAAGAATTTATATATAGGTGGTAAAATAAACTAAGTTAGATTTTGCTGGGTAAGTAGCTAGTTGTACTTGACTGTATCACCTCCTTGTAATGGGGGATTAACAGCTGGTGCTCAGTGCTGTAAGAACAAAGAGCGTTACCTCTCCCCATCAAGTGTGGTTGCTGCTGAAAGATCAGTTTTTGGTGCAAGCACTGCAGGGCTAATAAAGACCCCAACCCTGGGAACAGCAGTGATTTACAGTTGGACTTAATCTATTTGAAAAATTCTAGCAACCACATTAAAAAAAACCCCAAATCTCATCATGCACCACCTGAATTTCCTCAGTGCCATCTGTCTGCTGCATTAAACAAAGCCCCAGAGACGCTCAGAGAGAGAGAGGCAGAGTTTTAATGATTAACCTAACCTGGCTGTCAGAAGGGATAGCTTGATATATAGGGCCTTGGTTGGCAGTTTCTGCATAGCTAGTCACTGTCGCTGCAGAGGAGATTTAAGCCAGCAGGAATTCCCTTTCTGTGTCTAAACCAGAGCATGTTCTCCCCGATTACAGCGCCGGTGTGCAAAGCGGCATTACCCTGGTGCTCCCTGGATTCAGGGTGAACCCCTTGGTTGGCTTGGACATGGAGAAGAATGGGCTGTAGCTCATTTGTGCAAAGGGGTTGCGCAAAGGCAGCGCCTGGACATCAGCCATCAATAACCCTGGAAGCTCATCTGTGAATAAGGATGCCAGTTCCACATGGCAAGAGGCACCAACTCCTGGTTTTATTTCTGTTAAAGTATTTATGTACTTAAATATCTGGATATATTTTAAGTTGGCTACCTGAGCATTTACTTTGCTGTACTAGGGCTGCTGAATAGTACAAAATTGCCAGCCTCAATTTCATGAGTTCAAATGATGTTTTTATGAGATTTTGATGAAGTTTCAGAATGGGACATGGTATTTTGATCATTTCCATTTGTTCAAGACAAATGCTACTTTTCTTGGCATCAGTCTCAAACTCGAATTTATGGGAGATGTCAAAAGTGAAAGTTTGCAGTTTTATGAGAGCAATACTATTTTAATTTGTCAGTAAACACTTTTCCTCTGAATAGAAAGAACAGCTTTCCACTATAAAAATAATTCTAAATTATGTGTGGTGGTCTTCACTCACTCAGACATTTAATCTCATGTTGACGTACTTGAAATATTTAAATTGAATTGTTCTGCTACTTTGGATTTGTAGAGAGGATATAAACAATGCATCTTTCCCATTAGAAACTATTTAAGAATCATCAAGAGATTTGTAGGTATTATTTAGTGAACAATCATGCCTTCTTTTATAATAAAATTAATGGTTACACTTTGCAGGTACAGAAAATGAAACCTAAGCCTTCATTTTACAATACATTTTACCAGAGCTAGCTATTTACATGTATGCAAGGTGAATATAAATAGTGAAAACATATTAATACATTATACATATCTGAAGGCTTAAAGAAGCAAAATATCAGCTGACAAGTAACTACCAAAAACATAAACTAATTTGGTAAAAGAGTCATAATTCAACTAAGAATTCCCAAATGTAGCCACCATTGTCTAAATAATGAAGGTATCTATCTGGGTTTCATTCTCACTGCTAGGCTTACCCCAGTATCCCCTCTGGATCTGCAGAACCTTCCTGAAAATGTTTACTAAAACCCTGTAGCCTTTAAATGTATGCTAATTCTACTTAGATAGTGAAAACAATTAAATAATGTCATTATCCATTATTTTATTTTCTTTAATAATAATTGTTGGTTTTATTAATTAAAAATAGTTTCTGATGAAAATTATCTTTCTGAAAAAGAAACACAGCGAATACCTTTTTCTGCCTCCTTATACAAAAAAACCAAATCCTTTTCTGGCTCCTTATACTCAGTCCCAGGAGTGAAGCCCTTGGGTGGAGGCACAGGGGGAACTGATATCCCAGTAATTTCTGATGGACTCAGACTCTCACAGCCAGAAAGGGGAGCAGAGCTCATGTCTCAGTGATGTCAGGGTAATCCTTCATTACGCAGGTTATATAAATTTCTCACTGCTGGCCCTGTTCTATCAATCCTTATGAAATATGAGAACCCCATTGAGGTCCATTTAATCATTCTCCTTCTTATTGTTAATGAGTGTGACAAAAAAAGACAAATCATAATGCCTGCATCTCCAGGCAGTCCAGCAACCTGCTTGCTTTCATTTAAATACATTACTATTCCTTATTAGTGCCCTTTGATGACTGCTCTAAAGCATGTTTCACATCCAGGTGGCAGGGTTCATATCCAAGTAAATCTGACTTAATTCTGGGTATAAAGTTTCATGAGCAACTGTTTTCAATGATTTCACAGAAATCCATATACATGTATAACATTTTATAGGTCTGTCTTTGTAGGTAACAATAATGAAATAAAAAAACTCCACTCCATGAGTTTCTGTTTTGGTAAATCAAATGTCTTCTGATTCTCATGCCCTGTGTTTAAAAAGGATGTCTGTTGCCTTCTGCTGAAACAGCAAGTAAGTTTCATCTTGGTGTTTATGACATTTGAAAAGACGGGCAGCATAATGTTTGTGCATATTTTGGACCGGATTATCAGGTACACTGAGAAAATTTTCTAGCAGCAGAAAAAGTAGTTTTCTGTCACTTTTTCCTAACCTTGTTCCCACGAATTCTTGAATTTTTCTTCTGCTGTGACAGTGCTGTTAGGCTGATGGAAGATGTAGAAGTAGCACATGTTCTGCACCTATCGTCCATGTGCTGTCCGTATAATATGTTACACCAAAAGGGCAATGCTACTGCTGACAAAAGGGTTGAGTTTTTTTGATAGTCTAGCACATCTCTTATTTTGTACCCACATTTGTTTTAACTCAAGGTGCATTATGAACATGATGCTCTCTTCTAATGAAAGTAACCACACAATGGGTGACAGCAGTGATCACAAAGGGACCAGGGGGTGTCTTCTGTATTTTCCCTTATGTGAATCTTCCTGTTCCTTGTGACTTAATTATGTTACTCTGAGAAGAACTACTATAATACATCATATCTTGGAAAAAGTAAGGATTGCTTCTCAGGTACATGTTTTGAAAAAAAAAAAAGTGTGTTTTAACTCAGGTTATCATGAAAAGGTCTTTGTGTGCCTATTTTTGGACAAAAAAAAGTTTTGATCAAAGATGATAACTTGTACAGTCTGAATTAATTTTCTTAAAAATAGTATAAACAAAATGAAGGGTCTTGAGTCACTTGAAAAAGTAATATGTGTACTCCTTTACCAAAATCTGTTTTATTATGAGAAAGGATCAAGTTCAGTTCTCTGACTTAGAGCAGTAATTACATCCACTCTGTTCAACATGCCTAGCATGCATTCTTGCCACTAGACTATAATGTACAAAGGCAGAGGACATTGACTTCTTGCTAGTTTTATAAACACAATATGTATTGCCAAAATATTTTTCATCAAAATATTTTTTTTCATGAAAAGAATTTTTTTCATCAAAATAATAAAAAGTTTTCAGATAGAGCTGGAATGCATTTGCCTCTGACTATGCCATACTTTCTCAGAAAGACTGGCATAAATAGTGCTTTTAAATCACCAGTTCCTAGGTCTGGGATTCATTTTACCTGATTTTGGTTCCTGAAAGAAAATGAGCTGAATTGTCTTTATTGGGGGGATGGGAAGAGTGAGGCAAATCACCGTAGTGTCTCCTCAAAGTCAATGGAGAGACATAGGCATAGCAAGACACAATAAATTTTTCCCTGAGAAAGGTGGATAAGATGTGGGCAAAATATTTAAGGGTGGGGTTTTTTGTGTTTTGTTTTGTTTGTTTGTTTTTGTTTTGTTTTGTTTTGATTTGTATCAGAAAGTACAGGGAGTGGAGGGTTATTAGACCGACATTTGAAAGTTTTTGTGTGTCCAAAGGTGGCTGAGACGAGTGCTGCCATGTCTTCTCTAAACAGCATGACCCATTTTCAGAGCATTTCCAGAGCACTGGCTCTGCTCTGTGAACACCCAACTGGTTGTAAGATGCTGGTCCACATTTTTTTTTCTTCGTATTCTCTGCTTTTAAACTTCATCAACAACTACTGAAATTAAATAAACGTTCTTTATCTCAGTACTACTTTTCTGTAATTACCCTGCATATTAAATGTTAAAAGACTGACTTGTCTTCAGAGGGCATGGGCAATGAAGATCACCTGGCTAAGGTGTTTTTTCTTAGCAAAGAAGCTAAAAAGCCCCTACCTTAGATAACAAGGATAGCAAGGCTCCAAGATAACATGACTCTTTCTCCTCTTTTAATATCACATTTACATGTACCAGTGTTGAATTTTAAATCCTTCTGATAAAAAGTTAATACATAATTATTGGGGCAGAGCTGATACCCAGCAATGAGAAAAGGGCAGCACGAGCCCAGCACAACCTCTAAAAACTCCAGAGAGGGAACCATGCCCTGAGGACTCCTTTTAGCCTCTTCTCCTTTTGATATCCAGTCAATGTGTCTCAGTGGGACCCTTCATATATTCTCATCTTGCTCACTCCCCTATATCTTTTTGCTTCTAGAAGTGGCAGAGATTCTGGATCTGCTCTGCTAAGGGAAGCTCTAATGGGTACAAACTTACCAAGTCCAGTTGTGCTAGCCTGCAGTAAACTGTTGTTTCAGAACATGCTAGCGCCAGTCAGAACTAAATCAACGCCACCTGCTAAGCTGCTCCTTTCTCCTCCAGCAGTTTGGAAAAGATCTCCTTTGTGAACTGCTCTTACAGAATCACAGAATCACAGAATCACAGAATGGTTGGGGTTGGAAATGACCTCTGGAGATCATTTAGTCCAACCCACCTGCTAAAACAGGTTCACCAGAGCAGATCACACAGAATCATGTCCAGGTGGGTTTTCACAGAATCACACAATGTAGGGATTGGGAGGGACCTCAAGAGATCATCTAGTCCAATCCCCCTGCTGGAGCAGAAACACTTAGATGAGGCTACACAGGAAGGTGTCCAGACAGGTTTTGAATGTTTCCAGAGAAGGAGACTCCACAACCCCCCTGGGCAGCCTGTTCCAGTGTTCTGTCACCCTCACTGAGAAGATGTTTCTTCTCAAATTTAAGTGGAACCTCTTGTGTTCCAATTTGAACCCATTACCCCTTGTCCTACTGTTGGTTGTCACTGAGAAGAGCCTGGTTCCATCCTCATGACACTCGCTCTTTATATATTTGTAAACATTAATGAGGTCACCCCTCAGTCTCCTCTTCTCCAGTCTAAGGAGACCCAGCTCCCTCAGCCTTTCCTCCTAAGGGCGATGCTCCACTCCCTTAATCATCTTCGTTGCCCTGCATTGGACTGTCTCCAGCAGTTCCCTGTCCTGTTTTGAATGTCTCCAGAGGAGACTCCACAACTTCTCTGGGCAGCCTGTTCCAGTGCTCTGGCACCCTCAGAGTAAATAAGTTTCTCCTCATATTTAGATGGAACCTCCTGTGCTTCAGTCTGTGCCCGTTGCCCCTCATCCTGCTGTTGGACACCACTGAAGGGAGTCTGGTTCCATCCTCTTGACAACCACCCTTCAGATATTTATAAGCATTGATTAGATCCCCTCTCAGCCTTCTCTTCTCCAGGCTGAACAGACCCAGCTCTCTCAGTGTCTTTTCGTAGGAAAGGTACTCTAGGGTCTCACAACTCCTCAGTGTGGATGGTTGTTAAATAGTTTAGATTAATTATCTTCAAACCATGACTTTTTCATGAATTTTCCCTTGCTACTTTGTATTTGTCATATAGATGTTTATCTAACATAAAGGACAAATTAATTTTGTCCCCTGAGCAAGATGACTGAAGAGAAAACTACATATACTATAATTTCAGTAAGATTTTTTGGACTAGTCTTCATATCTGAAATATCTGAGATTCATAAAGCAGAAGGTTTCTTGTGCAGAGGTCTGAATATCAATGGCTAATGAAAAAAATGGTGTGAATTCATGATCCTACATTGCAGTACTGTTATTCACAAAAGATAATTTTAAATAATATTTTAAAAGTTCATAATTTAATTCCAGTTCCACATAATGTCTTCTGTATGTCTTTTCTTTGAAGACTGTTCCTTTTAATAAGTTTCCTTCCATCCTTGGAATTTCCTGGTTTTAAATATTACTTTTTTTTTTTTTTTTTTTTCAATTGATGTCATCATTACAGCTCTTACTTGAGAGAATTTGGAATGGCTTCATCTTTAACTATTTTGGCTTGACATAAAAGCTAAGCCTCTGTCCTCGTCATGTACATTTCTCTCAGTAAATTTAATCCCCTTTTAACCACCAAACTCACTATATTATTTTTATGTTTGAAGAGTTTTCAATTTTTTTTCTATTAAAAAAGCTAAATTTTATTTTCCATTAGTTCCATTTCCCAATCCTTAACTGCATGCTGACATGGAGCATACTGAGAAAAAAAGGGGCCATGGCATTTAGAAGAACTGCTTCTCATTGACCTCTTTCTATCCTTGCATTTTCAATGCACTCTTCAGGTTGCTTTTTTATGTTAAAAGCTGGGTGAGAGGCTTTCAATGCTGAATCTCAAATACTAATTCACATTAACTGGATTTCACTAGAATAATGTAGGTTCAGAGGAATGAAGTATGCTTATTTTTAGTCTTAGCTGAATAGCTCTATTATTTGAAATCTCTGTTGAAAAACTGTATTAAATCAAAAGTAACTACGTTTTATAGAATCATAGAATACCAGATTAGAAGAGACCACAAGAATCATCTGGTTTAACTCTTCTTGGCAAAATCATAATCTAGACAAGATGGCCCAGTACCCTGTCCAGCTGAATCTTAGAACGGTTCAATGTTGGTGAATCCACCACTTCCCTGAGGAGATTATTCCAACACCTGATTATTGTCGTTGCCAAAAATTTCCCCCTTGTGTCCAATCAGAATCTCCCAGGAGTAACTCGTACCTATTACCCCTAATTTTTCCCACGTGACTTCTTGTAAAAAGAGAGTCTCCATCTTCTTTGTAGCCACCTTTTAAATACTGGAACATGGTGATAAGGTCTCCTCATGAGCCCTCTTTTCTCAAGGCTGAACAAACCCAGTTCTCCCAGCGTATCCTCATATGGCGTCTTCCCAGATCATCTTTGTGGCCCTTCTCTGGACCTCTCCACATTTTTTTAAACACGTCTGCATAAGTTGGGAGGTTTTTTTCAATATAATGAATTTTCTGGATTTACAGCCTCATCTTTTTGTGGTCTTAAATGTATAGGGATTTAGTTTGGTTAAATAGAGACTTCCCACTGATCTGGAAACAGATTGGGTTTGTCTTATTTATTTATTTATTGTTTCACTCCCCCAAAAAAATCAGTGTTTTGGAGCCTGGATATATATATACAAGTTTTTAGATGTGTGAGTGCATTTGATTTGACCAAATGCAAACATTTTTCCATAGATAAACATGTGTCTGCAATCACTTTTCAATCTGTGGAAGGGAAGAGGTACTCATCCTGCATTAGCTGTCTGCAGTCAGGTGTATCATTCCCAAACGTTACTTATATCTCTCTATGGACTTTGGGAACCCGAAGTGTTTAGCTCCCATACTTGGTCTGCCTGTGAACACATGAAATGCTGTGGATTTCAGAGTAGGATTCAGAGTGTAGTAGGGCCCTACTTTATGGAAGAACTGACCTCTCCTCTCCTCTCCTCTCCTCTCCTCTCCTCTCCTCTCCTCTCCTCTCCTCTCCTCTCCTCTCCTCTCCTCTCCTCTCCTCTCCTCTCCTCTCCTCTCCTCTCCTCTCCTCTCCTCTCCTCTCCTCTCCTCTCCTCTCCTCTCCTCTCCTCTCCTCTCCTCTCCTCTCCTCTCCTCTCCTCTCCTCTCCTCTCCTCTCCTCTCCTCTCCCCCTTTCTCTTAAAAGTCTTCCTTCTCTGAAGAAATTGCTATGCAACAGGCTCTTTAAAGTCCAAGACATTTTCCTTTAAACTTTATTTTCAATTTCAAATTAAAAATAGAAAACCTGTTGTTTCAGCTAGAAAGAGTCATTCAATATTGACAACTTTTGATATTTGCTTTAATCCACTAACAAGGCTGTACTCACCATCACTCAAATCTCTCCAACAAACAAGGTAAAGATTTGCATATAGTACATCATTCACAACTACACAGAGACAGGTGATTTATTGGGAGGAGATATCAGTTTTTGAACAGAAGGAATAACAATCAGCATTTTAGGTAGTTATCGCTTTCAGGTGTTTCAGCCAAAACTTTATAACAAGTTTACAGGAAACACCTCTGCCCTGAGAACTGATACTGCTCAGAAAGATTAAAGATCACATCTAAGAAAAATACTCAAATCACAAAACTAATTGCAATGTATCATTTCTTCCAAGACTGAACAATGCTCATACCCTTAGGATTTATCTCAATTGGGAAACCATTATGAAATAAGCCAACATACGAATTTAAGGTGCAACACCTATTCAACACTAATTTACACTGTTGTTCTTCACCAAGAAATGCACCATATCTTAGCAGCTGCACAGAAGATTCCCATCTCAGGGCTTGATCTCTGAGTCCTATTTAAGAACCAGGCTGTCTCTGGCAAAAGAAACAAGAAGCAAAATGCGGAGAGACAGGAATGGAGAACAGCAAGGTTGCAGCAGCTGGGTATCTGTTTGAGGTCTGCAATGTACAGAGGAGCTCCATGAATATGTGACAGTATGATATTACAAGTTCCTTCATAGAACCTGGTATTCAGCTAGGAAGGGGACCTGTGGCTGAAGAGTTACAGCATGTTGAGTTTAGGTGCTCTCAGGAGAGATGGCTGTCAAACCCTGGCCTGCAGGTGACCTTCAATATCTGCATAGACATATTCTTGTCAGAAAGTAAAAGCATCCCTGAAGGCTTTTTTTTTTTTTTTTTTTTTTTTAAATAACTATTCTAGACTACTGCATGTCAACAAGTCCTTAGAAAAAGAAGTTGCAAGAAACATATCAGTGACACCTGGTAGCTCCCGTCAAAACTGTGACTGTGCTCATCACTTCCTGCCAGGGAAGCTAATTTCATTAGAGGTGAGGTTGGAATTGTCACTCAGCAAGTTTATTAATTCTCAAATACCAAGAGTGAAAAATGCACCAGCTGGGTGATAATCACTGAACATGTATAAACAAGCCTCATGCTTAGCTAATCTTCACTCTGATGCTGGTTATGGGCCCCAACCTTTTAAAGTAATGTTTAATAGGCCAGATTGTTCTTGTAGGTAAACAAGGGTGTGAAATTACTTCGGGCAACTTTCTCCCCATCAAACCTTATAATGCATGTGGACATCCTGCATGGCGATAGAGCTCTTCTTAAACTCTTCAGGGTCAGCCTCCATTGTGCATTCAGACACATGACTCTCAGAACTTGTGTTCCTGAGCATGAGGACTACCTGAGCAAGGTGATCTTTTGGGTTTAGAAGACCCTGGAAAGAGTAGGGATGCGCACGGCTCCCTGCAGAGCAAATCCATCACCCCAGCACCTGTGCCAAGCAGTTCTGCATCTCACCCAAGCGCTGTGAGAAGAGACTGGTGCAGAGAGCTCACTGCACAGCAGATGTATTATGGCCCTGTAATACATCCTGTTAATTCTGTAAATCAACAGGACAGCACAGGAGCAGTAGGTCAGGCTGATCTGTGCTAGACAGATACTGAGCAGTAGCTCAAAGGGGGCATTTTCAGGCTGGTGGCTGTTTATGGGAAAGCACCATTGGTTGCAAGAAGAGAGGCACTGAATTGTCTCTTTGGAGTGGGGAAGCAGTTTTGTGGCCAACAATGACATAAATAGGAACCTTCTCTTTGAATTCAGCTGTTACAGAGTGAGTCTTAAAGGCACACAACTAAGTGATATTTACAGTGGCTTTTAGTTGCAGGGTCATCTTCCAGTTGCTGTGTGCAGCTGGACACACAGAGTTGCCTATAAACACCAACCATGTGCAGTTCGGTGTGTAATGCTATTAATAATTACCTACTTCCTCCGCGGTCAATGATTTCTAGTAATCTCTCTGTTTTCTCCCTTGTTAAATTTAAATATATCAAAGGCTCTTTGCCTGTAGCAAGGCCGTATGGAAAAAAGCGTCATTCTGTAGCTACCGGTGCTTCACAATCACTAGCTTTGCACAGGTTTTTCAGACTTGCTGCTGGATAAAACCATCAGGATTTTTAACATGCAAGTGTCCAGCAGTAGGACACCATCTCATTAACTCTTATAGCTCCATTTTCTGAATACTGCTGTGCAGCTCATTTATATTCATGTATTCTTCCTCCTGCTGTTCAGAGCACACAAGGACCGACAGCCCTCACAAGGGATGTTTGCATTAAAGCAGCACATTAGTTTCCAGTGCCCTGAGGATCCTTTATGTTTTAAGGTAGATACAGCGTTTTGTCTTTTACAAAAGGTTCTGCTTGAAAGGTTCTGGGTGGGAAACCTGACAGATGTACTAGCCAATTTTACAAAAATATTAGCTGTCAAGAGGCTTGGCAAAATGCATGTAGCATCCTAGCTTGATGAAGAAAATTCAGGATATACATTGCTTATCTGTGGAAAGCTGGTTGAAAGAGTTTAGACGAAATACGTTTTGTCAAATACCCTGCTCCAGCAAAGACAAAATATTTTTCACAGACATAACAGTTTTGATAATTTTCTTCACCTGGAAGGTTTCTTTGAGAATAACTGTTTTCCTGGTTACTTCTGAAATAGCAGACAGGTGAGGGTAAAAGGCAGGAGAGAGTGGAATGCTTTTGAAAATTCTGAAGACAAACTGTCTCAACAAAAACCTGTTTTTACAAAACCGTCTGAAGAGTCTTATTTCCTGAAGCAGAATTTGAAACCTCACAAGTCATTACCAAAAGGCACTGCCATCATTTAGAGAGCTTTAATGATAACTATATTGATCACATTACCTGGGACACTACTCAACCAAGGAGACAGTTTTCAAATATAGATTTGGAAGCCATTCAGGATCCCAAAGCATTGTGACGGCACTAAAATCAATAGTATAATAAGCAGAAGAGTGGCAGTTGGTGAGATAAAATTAATTCACTTTTCTGAACTGAGTTCCTCAGGTGAGTTTCTACCCAACACAAGGCAGAGGCAGGGATGGAGGGAATCTGAGTGCCACAACCTCCTGGAAAACCTGGCCCGTGCACCAGAAGAACTCCCCCTATGGCTGTGCCTGCACCAGGTGCCAGCTGCCACCTCCCCTAACAAAACCTCAAACACTCCTCCAGAGCTTCTCCCTGTGCCCAGGTATAAAAGCACAGTTGTTGAGGAAGAAAAAGCATAATCAGTTTCCCATCTGAGCAGCTAGCTGCAGCGCCTATTCCCCGGACCTCCATCAGCATCAGATGAATTGCTTTTCTGTCAGAAGTTCTATAAGAGTATTTTTACACTAATCTGCATCTCCATGCTACTCTAAGCATGGGGCCTAGTAGGAATACAGCAGTTTGTATTTCCTGTATTTTAATCTATTGTATCCTTAATATTTTATTAGAGTTCTTTTTACAAAACCTACTCATATGTGCTTCAGCGCTTTGAACATGTTTGATACAAGGAATGATATTCAGATAATTTTAATGCACCTGAAGCATGCAGAATGCTTTAATACACTTTCATATGAAGGCAAAATTTAGTTTCATAGGAACTAGAAAGAAAAGAAGAAATGTTTGGAATTCATAGTATGACCATACTCTAGCAATAAAACACCTAACCAGCAGACAGAAACACAGATGAGACTTTGTCAGTGGTGCATATGGCCTAAAACCAAAGTCAGTTAGTCATAATAGTGCACAGACACGTTCCAGATATTGTTACGAGGGAGAACGGTCTATAAACCCCCTTCTAAAACATCAATCTTTTGCCTTCAGAACTGCTTATTAACTGAGCTGAGAAATACATCAAATATGCTAATAATGTAGTAACCGGCAGCTAAGGAAAAAAAAATAAACCACCAAATGTTCATTTACATTAGGATTATAGCGGCAACAGCATACTGATAATTTAACCCTCTCTGCTCTGGATAACAGCCTCAATGTGACATTAACCACAGACTGTATAGAGAATACTGTAATTGAATGACCTCGTTGTCAGTTTTAAACAATTAATGGTATTGAAGTAATTCAAAAGGACAAGTGGAAGCCTGTTTGCTTCATCAAAGACAACTTAATAATCAGTTTTATGCACTGAGATAATGAAACATATTAGCCCCAAAGTCAAGGGGGGAGGGTCAATGAAATATCTCAAACTCTATTAAAGCATAAGGTCAGAAAGAACACACGGCTTTCCTTGCCTACAAGTAACAATGTCACACTGAAGCAAACAATTGAAAAAAAAACCACAACAAAACAAAGCAAAACCAAACAACAACAAACAAAAACCAAACCCAAACCCAAACAAACCCAAAACACAATAAACCAAAATAAATCAAAAACCAACCAAACAAGACAAGACAAGGCAATGATTTGCATGCATGTGCTTAAGGGAGCTGAAATTAGACTTTTTTTCAATGTGCACTGGTCATTTTGGAAAAAGCCAGTGGTCATTCACAAACAAATCCCAGGCTACCCTGCTTTGTACTATGTTTGGTAACACTGAGTGTAGACTACTTTCTTTTCATCTCCATATTTTTTCATTCACCTCATGAGTCATGCATGTGTAATTCCAGAATCTATATTATCATCAGAAACATTACAACAAGATTATTGTTTTGAGATATATACTGCAATTGTGTTGAAGTTAACCCCCTCTGTACATGACGGTGTACACATACATAGCTCTAGGAACAGGCTGTGCACATAGTATTTCTGTAGATTTAGCTGTACAGCTCTAGAAGTTTTTAACTTTTTGTTTTGCTTTCTGGCCGGGATAACATCCCAGACCTGCCAACCCTCCTCTCACAAACTTCCCAGTATATCTTGTCTGTAGAAGAAAAGAGGAATATTTCACTACCTATCTACATATACCTGTTAGTGTGGGTGGATAATAAGAGTGGGACATGTGGAATTGAAATCACTGTAGCCTCCAGCATTCATAGGATTATTGTAAAAGAATAAATTATTTATATAGAGGCAGTATTGTTAAACCATCAACATTTCATATGTTTCTGAACAAAAAAATGTTTTTTCAATGTATTAATCTATTTTTGCATCTACTTTTAATTGTAAGTTAAAGCCATTTACAGGAAACTATATATGATGTGCTGTATTTAGTGCTGATACAGTAGTCAATATATCCGAAATAAGCCCATATCTCACAGTCCTCCGTGGTACTCAGCTAATTAAACTTAGTGTAGATCAAATTAAACTCTAGAGTTAATTTTATTTTTTAAAGGAAAACATACATTGTATATGATACATCTCCTATTATATTTTGCAGTTTAGGCAAAATATAATGGATTATTTTTAAAATACTCAGACCAGCATAGTATGGGTGCTTAAACCCCATTAGTGTCAAAACAGGTGATTATATCCCTTGCTGAAGAGGAAAAGGATTATTTTATCAACTTAATGCCTTAATATATGATAGGCATTTTAGAAAACATCACTAGATAACAGTAAAATCTTTCTGACAATCCGAAAATGCATAAATGTTATTAACATAATTTTGAAGAAAAATACAGGGTGACAGATGTTGCCCAATTTCATATGATGTATCAGGAGCAGAACAAGGTTTTGATTAAGCTCCTCTCAGCTCCTGCAAAATGCTGTGGGCTCTCCACAAGCTCAGTCTTCACACTCAGATTTGTTATACCAAGTCAAAATGCAGTACACAATGGGCTTCCACAAAGAGTTAATGAGAAACAAACATTTCCAAAGAAAAAAGCTGGATTTTGAGGAGTACTGAGGCTGAACATGAGGCTGGAAGTGAAGAAAGTGATACTCCCAAATGACTGACATATTGCAGTGTAAAACTAGTTCCTCCAGGGTATTTGGAGCTGGCTTTAATTTTGAATCTGCCCCACTGCTCTGAATTATGACAGATCATTATGGAGTCCATATCTGCCTTCCCCTCACACATTCATCCAAAGAAGCAAGATGCTACAGTGTGGCAAAGCTCCAGAACATTGACATCTTTTTTTGGCAAATAATTAATTTCAAAGTATTTTCTCAAATACATGTAGGCTTCTAGTCAATGAAAATATGAGTTTGCCACTTATTCAAACCATCTGTCTTTATTTTTTAAATTATAATTGTGCAATATGTCCATTTTCTAGGATTATTACTTCGTTTTTTATGAAGATTACTTTTAGGCAGCTGAAGGCTTTATCCATAATTATAATATGTATATGCGATTTTGTTAAAGGTACTCTGTCTAAGCTAAGATACAAAAACTGTTTTCCTAACAAAGGGCAAACCCCACTGCAGTGCACAAACAGCATTTCTTCTAAAATGTAGTGCAGCAATAAGTCAGATTTGAGATACTGACTATGTATCACAGCATTGAAAGAAGTTCATTAAAGCATGTTAGAACAGAAAGATCTTCACATTCAATACCTGATTTATATTAAAATCTCCCTAACATATACCACTGGGACAATGCAAGCTGTTGATACACTTAGCAAGTGACAGAGGTCATACTTTCTATATTCTACTTATTAAAATATGTTTTCTTATATTAAATTTTAATAATTTACTGATTTTTAAAGGAGAATGTAATTTTGGAAAAGTGTAAAATGATGAGCCATTTGACCTCTGGAAAAGATCTGGAAAAATGCATCTTGCATTACAAATCGTTTATCATTCATATGATCTTTGCTTCCTGAATACAAGACTGACTGACTTTTGAATAAAAGCTGGTGATTTCTGAATGCAAGGCTAAGTGTTCAGTTTATGGTACAGCTGGGCCATTCTCACCATGCTGCAAAAAAAATAAGCTGAAAGACTTCCTTTCAGACATCAAGAAAATGAAAATGGAATCATTATTTTCCTTCTCTAAGCTAAGACAAATATGGCAAGCATACTTTCGGAGTCAAGAGTTTTACTGAATACATTACCATTATTTTATCATTAATGAAATATAAAGTATGTAACAATAAATTGAAAAATGTAGCATTTCTTTTTGGAAGGATCCACTTTGTGCTCTTTGTGCAACAATGGCTAAGTTGCAATGTTAATAAGTAAAAAATCTCAGCAAGAACTGTCAAATAGGAAAAGTAGAGGCATACGAGAAACAGTATAGACTTATTTTAGTGCTTGCTTAAGGCCAGAGCTAGTCAACAATCTATGAATAGTATGTTTTCTGTGAGAACTGCTGATTCATAGAAAAATATGGTTTTCAAATAGCATATAATATTCAACAGCATATTTTTCATACAATTATTGAATTATTTCAGCTTGATAAGGTCAAATGTAAAACATTTCATTCTCACTTTACCATTTATACTTTTGCATTAGTAGTCAAAACAAATAGAAATGAGCTGGTTTTAATATGATGAAAATAAAACATTTACATGAAGATGAAGGACTGTGGAACACTTCTTTCAATTTCAGAAAAAAAAATGAAGTACTTTAACTTTCTCAAAATGCTATGTTTTTTTTTACAGAGTAGAAATTATGTTTGAAATGTAGCTTATCACCCAGTAAGAGGACTCACTGGCTGATAATATGCTGACCCACAGACTGTAAAGCCAAGATTCAGATGAGCAAAGAAGAAATCTCCTGCTCAGTATCACCACACTCTGCAGATGCCTACAACACTGTAGGGTCACCCTTGGTCAGCTCACGATCTCCTTTGGCACCTATGTCTGTTTGGTGGGCATGCTGAGGTGTGCCCATGGTGACACGCCATGGGGGTTTGTAGGTCAGGAATTGGGGCTGTTCCCCAGCACCATCTGAGGGCACCTAACAAAGCAGCAGCACAGAGGGCACCAGAGAGCACTTGGCCAGGTGATGGAGGTGCCAAGGACACCAGTGCCTTTGGGCAGAGGATATCCAGTTTCCAGACCCTTCATGGCCTGAGATGATCTGAAACTACTGCAGATTTGCAAGCACCTGACTTTGGTTCAGAAGTGATATGTGAATGGTACACAGACTGTATTCAGGTGTCTCTGTAGCAATGCTGAATTTAGCCATCAGGACCAGTGTGACATTTCATCTTAAGTCTAAAACAGACCACAGAGCCTGTCCCTCTGGTTGCTATGCTGAAATTAATGCATTGCCTAAAGAGTTAGTGTGTCTAATTCACTGTCCTGGTTTTGTTAAAAACAAGACAAGTTTCTCTTTTACTGAATTTTTCTTCCAGCGAAGCTCTTCTTAGTAACTGCACTTTTCTGAAGTTGGAAACGTGTTTTGGTAGACATAGCAATGGAATGTGAGGTCTCTGATAAGGATTCATGTCCCATAAGTGAGATGGGCAAGGAGGAGTGAACTGAACAGGTGACTAAAACTGACCAACTAATTATTCCATCCCATTCATGTGGGTCTTCATATAAAAGTGGGAGATCACAAGGGAGCAGGAGTTAATAAAGCATCTGCCAAAGTTTATTGTCACCCTTTGTAATCAAACCTTGACACTAACTAACCTAGTTAAGACTTGCAGTAGACACTTCTGGAAACTTCAGGTGCCCTGTAACTAACCTTTTTTTCCTTATCGTCATAGGCAGAATTTCATTTTTCTGTCCCTTGTGAACCAAGAAAATAATATTTAACACACATCAGAAACCCTCATGCATTATCTGCCAAGTCTATTGCAAATGAAGTACTTTTTAAGAACTAAGAGTCCAGATTTGAGAGGCACAAGTGGAAATGTGTGGAATAACAGTTCCATTTATATCCAGGAGTGCTGCTTGTTCTCCTACACATTCAGTGAGTGGCACGTACTTGCCTCTTCCTCTCAGGCCTGAGTGTTTTCTTGAGGTGACCAGAGGGAGGTGGGTTTGCTGTAAGTGTGGCAGAGAAAAAGCACAAGAAAGGACTTCTTTTGTACTTGCTGAGCTACGCACCTTTCTGGGCTCTTCAAGATAACAGATTTTATATTTTTTATCATTCATGAATGTACTATTTGTACCCTCAGGTGATGAAAAGCATCTTTACTGTGAATGACAAAGAAACATATTGCTTTATGAAATCTTTGACCTACTGTGATAGCACATGCAAAGTTGCAGGAAATGGAGAATCAGACAGGTTATTTTGGAGTTCAGCTCATCAGAAAACAGTATGTGTTTATCTGTATACCTGGAATGAGTTGGTGCACATGTATCATTAATTTTTGTATGTGCATACAGATGCGCGCACATGCACACACACACAGACACACACACCACTATTAATTAATCAAATTGTCAAATAAACAGAAGGAGGGAACAAAGTTTGAAAAATCTAAATCTGTGCTTCAAATCGCCTGAGAGGCTTAGGATTTTCAGAAGTGTCTCTGTAGAAATGGCATTTAAGACTGTTGTGGATGCTACAAAAGAGCACAAAGGGAAAAAAAGAAGTCATGTCCCTGCTATGTGGGCATCTCAGCCCTTTGTGAAGCCCTGCACATAGGTTTGTGCTCCTTCTGTGGCATGTATGGGAGAAATGCGAGTGCACTAGCCTACAGCCAGGGTGTAGTAGGGGACCAGACACTTGAGAGCATTGTATTGTGCATGGCACGTATTCTACATGGCAGATTGTCATGCAAGTAAATGCTGACAGCTTCACTTTATATTGCCTCCCAGTTTCTTCATTCCCCTCTGGAGTCTGAGCCAGATGTGCTGGCAGTGCTTATGGGAGAGAGGAGGTTGAGATGCTTCATGCTGATGCTGTCTGTGGGTTTGGGGCCTGCCTTTCCCATGAATCTTAATAAAGGCTCCAGAAAGCTTCGTTTCCAGGCATTTGACAGGCTAGTGCCAGTCCAGAAGCAACAGGGGAGCACACTGTGCATACTCGCATAGAGCAGCCCTGCTGGGTTTTCGCTATTAATTGTCCTCTCATGTGCCTTCATACTCTACAGGGAAAAAAATAGTCTCTCTGTGTTGAAAAGAGACATTTTGGACAAAGAGGAGTCTGAACTGTTCTCATTTGCAAAGCTTTGCTCCTTCTGGGTGTATGCTTTAAGAAAAGAGGCACACTAGACATAGCACTGAATGTGTTGTGTTTAAATTGCCTGGCAAGCACCACGATTTCCTGCTTTTGCTGATTGCTGGTCTGTCACCGTCATCCATTTCTCGTTTCATTTCTCCTGTTGTGTGCATGATATTTACACTGCAGAGGGAAGGTTGTTTCCCTCTGCCCCGGATGCTGGTCACTTGAAGCACGATTGTCCCTTCACACATGCTACTTCAGGGTGTCACTGTCATTCCACTGGTGTTGAGAAAATGGGAATGAAAGGATTTTTTTGCCTGCTTCTCTCTCACATACTTCATTGACTCATCAGCTGTGGCCGCATGCACTACAACTGTCTGCAGAGTGATTTGCAGGAGATATTGCTCCTGAAATTGCTGACTTAGCAAGCCTCAAAAAGGAGGCCAGGACAGAGGGCACTTGAGCTGATGGATGGTTATAGAGGTACCTTAAATACTATTTAAAAAAAAAAAAAAAAAAAAGGAAGAAAAAAGAAAAAGAAAAAAAAAAATCAGAGTTCTATCATGCTGGAATACTGTTCTGCCCCTTCTCTGGAACTGCCTTGGCTTTCCTGGCTGGCACACTGCATCACCATTCTGGGGCTTAAAAAAAATCAGTCAGAAAGTCATATTTGTTTTCTCCTAGTCTGCATTACTTTCTTCCTTTTCTGGAACAAACAAGCAAACAAACAAACAAACAAAAACACAAACAAAACCAGACAAACAACAACGACAACAACAAAAAGACAGACTAACAAAAAACCCTAAGATACATACAACACCACCACATTTCCAAACATGTAAGATGACAACTATGTGAATTGTCTTACAGTAGCATAACATTTGGAACAATGCATTATTGAAAAATCACACTTTTTTTACCTCTCCCAAACTGAAAATAGAAGCAGACAAAATGTGTATTTACCTCTGAGATTTCTAATACTTTCTCAATAAATACAAGAATTGTAGGCTTTGAAATTCAGGCTATGCAAAATTCTTCACATTTTCAACTAGAAGCCTGATCTTTGCTCTTGTCATTGTCTGTAGGAAGAGGGATGGTCCTGAAGCGTCTATTGTGAGGAGAGTTATGACTCCAGGAAACTCTTCATTTTACGGTTCTCATTAGAATAAGGTTGATTGAATTCATAAAGACTAGGAAGAAGTGTAGAAAAATAATTTCAATGGCTAAACTCTTAATTTCCAAATAGATTATGAAATCTGAAAAAAAAAAAAAAAATCTGTTTTCTTTACCACTAAACTCCTTAAGATGATGCATTTGGGCATATGCTCCATGTCCAGAAAAACAGAGTTCCCACACCATTCCTTCTTGCCAGTTTGCTGTGTCAAGGGAAGCAGCCACAAGGTGAGGATTGTGTGTACTGAATGTGCTGGAAAGCTGGGGGTCTGCAGCAGACTTTTTGGGAGCCAGGTTGAAGGAACAATTTTGTGCCTGGTACCACTGGAAACTACAGATCTACCCAAACAAATTACCATGTACTCTAGCTGTGAAACCAGGAAGGTTTGAAAAAATTTGAAATTTTTCTGTGAATTTAAATTGTTACAATAAAGGGGGAAAATCTATTGTGTTCCTGATGATATGATGAAAAAGTCTTTCTCTAACTGGACCTTTATATTGTTTCACAGATGCAAAGCAGGAAAGAGAAGAGTTGAACTTTAAAAAGAGACCACCAGGCAGTCCCTTAACTCTCTCCACAGTTATTGTACATTTTAGGCATGTTGACAGAACTAACTAAACAGGATTACAGATAGGAAATGCCAAAGACGAATGTGTAACTGCCAGTCATCCTGGCTTTGACTGTATAAGAGAAGTGGCATTACTGGAGTGAAAACAATGTCAAATTTCTTCCTTACTATTTTGGGATCATTTTTGTTGAAATCATAGGCTTTGCCACTACGGAATGTTAAGAACTGCCATATGAGAATAGATGCAGCATCCATTATGTTTTTCTTCTGATTTCTGTATTCTGTAGACCAGTAGGAATCCCATCCTGAATAAAACTTTGTGCCATCTGTATTGGGTTCGCATGGTAAGGTTTTTGTAGCTTCTTCTATGTCCAATAGAGCTAATACCAGCTGGCTCCAAGATGGACCAGCTGCTGGCCAAGGCCGAGCCCATCAGTGATGGTGGTAGCACCTCTGGGATAACATAGTTAAGAAGAGGAAAAAAAGCCCTATGCAACTGCATCTGGAGAGAAGAGTGAGAATATGTGAGAGACACCCAGGTAAGTCCAGAGGAGGGGGAGGAGATGCTCTAGTAGAGATTCCACTGCAGCCCATGGTGCAGACCCTGGTGAGGCCGGCTGTCCCCCTGCAGCCCATGGAGGTCCGTGATGGAGCAGAGATCCACCTGCAGCCCATGGAGGAGCCCATGTTGGAGCAGATGCATGCCCAAAGGAGGCTGTGACCCTGTGGGAAACCTGTGCTGGAGCAGGTTTGCTGACAGGACGTGTAACCCCATGGGGGACCTACACTGGAGCAGTCTGTGCCTCAAGGGCTGCACCCCATGGGAAGGACCCACACTGGAGAAGTTCATGGAGGACTGTCTCCTGTGGGAGGGACCCCACACTCAAGCAGGGGAAGAGTGTGAGGAGTCCTCCACTTGAGGAGGAAGGAGCAGCAGAGAAAACGTGATGAACTGGCCACAACTTCCATTCCTCATATTCCTGCATCACTTGTGACGAGGAGACAGAGAATTTGGAAGTAAAGTTAAGCCCAGGAAGAAAAGAGGGGTAGGGGAAAGTGTTTTAAGATTTGTTTTTTTATCTTCTCTTTATTCTACTCTGATTTGATTGGTAATAAATTAAATTAATTTTCCCCAAGTTGAGTCTGTTTTGCCTATGATGGTAACTGGCGAGTGACCTCTGCCTGTCCTTGTCTTGATGCACAGACCTTTCATTGTATTTTCTCTGTCCTGTCCAGCTGAGGAGAATGATAGAGTGGCTTGGAGGGCATGTGGCATTCAGCCATGGTAAACTCACCACACCATCTAGTCCAGGTTACCAGTGTCACACTTCAGAGGATAGGAAAATGTGTCACTGGGCAGATGTGAGAGAATCTATGCAAAGAACTTCCTTCCACATTCTTGCTTTGTGTCCCAGGGTGTTCCAGGTGCCTGTGGTGAACTAAAGTTGTGGAGATCTCTAGATCCATCTAGATACACACAAATTTATTAATTCTGGCCCCCTTTTTGTGTATTCTAATAAAAACATGGTTTAACTGCTGAGATGTTTGCATGGGTGTTTGCTGGCTGTAGTGGACTCAGGCCAAGGTTGAAAACATCATGAGCTGGCTTGAAATACCTGTATCCTCATCTTAGAGGTAAGCACTCCAACACTTCGTCAAGACTTTTACTAATATAACTGAAAGAATTGAGAAATAGGCAAAAATTGAAACTCCTGCTTGAACAAGATTAAATAATGGTTTATAAACAAACTTACTCGTGCTTTTTGATAACAGCATATTGGCTCCTTTTCTCCAGGCTTTCTTGATTAAGCAGCTCTCAAGGGCTTTCTGTGTTGAAACAATCTCCACACAACCTCCCCTGCAGCCCTGGGAGATTTTTTCTGCCCATTGCCACTGATGTCTGGCTGTGCATGTCTGCTCTTTGATTCTCCTGGGGTATATGACTTGGTAAGACAGCCAAAGCAACCTGACAAATGCATCTCCTTGTCCCATTTCCCTTCTTTTTAACTTCCTACCACCCCATAGTAAATTGAACCAGGGAACCAAACCAGCAGAAAAATTACCCAACAAGTGTTTTTTTTTCAGCAAGTTTAGCTCACTGAACCATCCCACTGAGGGTCAGATGGATGCCAATGCCATCTCAAGGAACATCTGGAGTGGTGGTGGAGCAAGGATGTCTGTTATTGGTAGATCACCTCATCCCTATTGCAAAACTACAGCATCCAGGTGCAGTTGGAGGTTGGCTAATCAGTTCCTGTCCTTCCCTGGCTGTCATAGCCTCCCTCCCACACCAGATGTCAAACTGCTCTCAGGGAAGGGTATGGCCTCCTTAGGACTGTGGGGTCCTCAGCCTTCCCTGAGTACAGCGTCCAGGATGTGCCAAACCAGCAGCCATCTTTCTGGTTCCTGTGTGGCTGGTGAACTGTGCACAAATAAAACAGATTTGCATCCATTGAATAGGCACACCTCTGCTGTGCTGCAGCTTCTTCCTTGCAATCATCATCTTGTCTTTCATTACAGTCAGCATGCAGTACTAAAACACTGTGATTATATGGTTGCTACATCAAAAATCACAACAACAAAATGCAATCTGCAGTCAGCTCTAGCTGCATTGTGTGCATTCAGGATGTCTATTCTTCCTTACCTTTTTTTGGAATGTTTAGCTACAATCCTTAGTGATTAATACGAATTTCTGCTATAAAGGAGAAATAGGGAAAAAATTCAGCTTAAATATGCCTCAGTGTAAAATTCTTACTTCAATGAATTACTATTATGCTGCAGACAGCAGTAATAGCAAGTAAATGATTCGGTATTATTGTAATGCTGATCGTTATTGTTCGCTTCTGTTCACCAAAACAAAGAAAATAAAAAAAAATTGCCCACTGTCTTCAGACTCTCCTAATATCAAATTCATCAATTCATTCCTGAATTACACCTGCCTGGCATCAGTGCAGGCCATTGATTTCCATAAAGAAACACTCAATTTGCACTCATACCCATGACTGGAAAAAACAACTCCTGGCTTTTTATAAGGTTCAGCATACTGTCTTGAAATCAGACAAAATTAGCCAGAATTTGTGAATTGGTTATTCTTTGCCTGCTGAAACGAGGCAACGTCTGGAAGTGCTGCTTTGAGAATCTGTTCTTTTTGTCTGAGAACAGATGTCTGGGAGGGATTTTGGCAGCACCCACTCTGTCAAACAGTCCGGCTTTGACAGTTACTTGCTTGAGGGACGGCTGAAATGCAAAGCATTTCTGATCAGAATATCATATTAATCTGGAAGTTAATTACTGTGTCTGCCTTGGTATAAATAATTAATTATGCAAAACCCACACAGCTGTGGCTGGACAGAGTTGAGTGACTTGCTGTCAATGTCTCACAGTTCTAGAAAGGATGAAGGGATTAGAAATCAAGCCCTTTAACTCTTAGGCCATGCTATTGTGGTAGCCCCTTCCTGATCAGACGAGGATATGATTACCACTGAACATACTTTTTTACAAAAGGACATTTCCCAGTTTAGCCTGTTTGGACCCCAGTAATAACCTCTTCTGAATGCTGTGGCTGTGTCAAGCAAAGAAGCCAAACACATAGATTGTTTTAGGGAAATGGATTTGCAAAGTCTCTTTTACTGCACAGTCGTGCTCAAAGCAATCGTTAGCCAAGGCAGCGATTGCATCTGGGAGTGTGTGTGTGCATGAGTGAGTGAAGAGTGAAGGCACATGGGTGCAATAATCAACCTGTCTCATTTTATAGCTGACAAAGGTAAAGAAAAGGCCAAGTTTACAGAAATTATGAATATTGTTGACAGCAGCAGTGCAATATCTGATCAGAGGAACAATGGGCAGGCTCATGGGTTCACTCGTTGTCAAATAAACAGCATTTCTGGAAGGCAAGGGTGGAGAGACGTGACTTGCTATGTGCTCCTTTATGATATGTCATCTCCACCAGATCATGGATTTTAAATGTACAAATAGAAGCATCAGCCCAGACTCATTTGTGGTAAGTGGTTTTCTGCATGCAACTTTGATTTGCCAAAACCATTTTTGCCTGCAGGTCTAATAAAAGAAACATAAAAAGTATAGCTTGGTGAGTATGTCAAATACCTCGGTGTAGGCAAACACTGTTGAGATTACTACAGTAAAATAAACTGCGACAACCCAGAGGATGTATTTTTGTACCTACAAAGGGTCAAATTACACCACATTTTATCAGGATGAGTATAAATCTTAACATATATTTTATTCTTTAATAATGCAAAGCTGCGTGACCATCTATCCACTCAAATGAGCAGAGAGGAAAAAGAAGTCTGTGAAAGCACTAAATGTAGAAAATCTGTGTATCTTTCCAGGGCTTTGGTGGTGAATCTCCTGTGCTGAGCTTTGTTCTCCTTGTTTCCTAACTGTATTATTAAAATTGACTGAGCTTTGTATAGAATCTTTCATATTCCAAGGAGCCCGAAATACCTTACAAAGCAATTAATAGTAGAGATGAGAGTGTAAGCAAGTGTAGAAGCAGTTATGTACTTAGTTGCAATTCACATATAACTTTGGACATTGTAACACGTACAAAGTAAAGGGTGGTAGGAAAATGTTTTATCCTTTAAGAGTTGCAGGCCTCCTGCCTACCACCTGGAAGTGTATTGCAGGCAGACATGACAGAACAGTGTCTCAAAGGAAGAAGAATGTTTTTCCTAGTCTGTCATTTTCCCCATGTGCTGGGTGCAGCCTAAGCATGGGATTTGAGCTTGTGTTCTTTCCACAGAAATTCAAACTATAGCCTGCTCTGCACAAGGAGAACGTCAAACAAGTGACAGTGACAATACCATTTGGGCTATTTCTCCAGCAAGAAGCAAGGCTCCGGTTGAAGGTCCATGCACTGGCCTTGTGATCCTCCATGTCTTTTAGTTGTTAACATGCACCTTGGACCTGCCAAATAGCCCTCTTCCAATTCAGGTAATTGCCCTGAGCCAAAGACTTTTTATAACAGGCAGTACTCATGAGGTTGCCCAAATTTTTAGAAGAAAGCTGTCTAGCTGTGTGGTCCTTGTCTGCAGGGCCAGAGGATGAGCATGGCTTGTGAGCAGTCCTGGTCCTACTGAAGCCAGTGGAAGTTCAATCACTGACTTCAATGTAAGTATGAGTGACAACCAGTAAACAAGTTCTACTTGTGAATAGAAATGCTTCTCTGCACATTGTCTTTAGCTTAAGAATTCAAATACAAGTGATATTAAAAGTTTTGATAAGACTCAGAGGAGTCATGTGACCTCTGCCAAAGCTTGCAAACCTGAAGAAAAAAATGCTAGTATTGCCTTAATGCTGCCAGAATTGGCACCTTAAAACACACATGATTTTTTACACTGAAGAACTCCCTTTCTGAGTAAACCTGATGTGTCTGCATGCTGTCATTTCTGACAATGGCAACACCTCAAACCCCTGGAAGCATTGTTCAGCAGTCATCTTCTAATTTACTTTAAATGTCACTGGAAATTACTATTAAGCGGGAAAAGAAAACAGGAAGGAAAAACTAAAGTTTGAGGATCCCAAAATACAGTCAAGGACACATTCTTCTTGTTTTGAAAACAGGATCCCTAAATTCTTTTAAGGAATATTAATAATTAAAAAAAAAAAAAAATTAGAAGGGGAGGACTGTAAGAAAATATCTGTTTATCTGCCCAAACATGTTGGTCTTGCTGGCCTTATTTTAACACTGGCAGCAAGCGTTGCTAACAAAGTTTCTCAGCACAAGATGATCTTGGAAAGCATTCTTTTATCCACAGTTTTCTTGAATTCTAGTATTCTGGTTGTTACTGGAACTTCCTGAGATTGTTATATTCTAGGCAGATTCCACTAAGTTTTGTCACCCCACACTGTGAACATAACCAGGACATTCAACTTTGCTGGCACCACTCAGCCCACTCATCTTTCCTAATTTCACAGTATCACAGTATGTTTGGGATTGGAAGGGACCTCAGAAGATCATCGAGTCCAATCCCCCCATTCAGTCTGTTCACACCCTTCTTTGTCTGTATATTTGTGCTAATTTTTCTTCTTTCACTCATCCCTAGGCAGAGCTCTTCCACCATCATTTGCCTCAGGGCGAGGCCTTAACACGGCCTCTTTGTCCTTTCCTTCTCCTCCCTCGTTCAACCCTTCCTCTTCTGCAGACCAGCCATGCATGCCTAGCACTATCCATCATCCGTGCGCCCTCAGCAATGCCAGACCTGCCTTCTTTGATATCACTGCACGCCATCCTGACTTCCTCCGAAATGGATCAACACTTGTCCCCTGCATTCAGATCTCAACCAGACATGTTTGTAACAAAGACTGTATAGAGAGAGACATGAAGAAAGAGAGGATTACTGCGGCAAGTACTGGTATGGGTTTTATTTTTTCTCATTCTATATCATTGTTTGAAAAAAACATGAAGTGTATTTCTGTGTTAAACATAACTATCCCTATATGCACATAGATCTCTCTCTTTCATATATATGTGTATATATATATATAAAAAAATTTATTTTTTTTTCTTTTTTTGTGCTTTTAGTACTCCCAGAGGATCATTTATGTAGCAGGGAACAGGATTCTTGTATTTTAGTTATTTAAAAAATTTCAGTAAAAGAAATTGAGAAACTAGACTATTGGGAGCTTAAGTTACTGGTGAGCTGACATTTCTGCAGTTTCCAACTTCAGCTCTTAAATACTGCCCAGCTCTCATAGTAGACATCTTAGGTGATTTGTGGAACAGAGTTTCAAGATCAAGTTCCCTATTTGTACATGATTTAAATAATAAGGTTGTGAGGCTAAACTAATTCTTCTGACTTACTGAAATGCTGTGACAATAAGGCTATTTAACCACCTAGCCAAATAAAAATTAACAGTAGATAGGCAATTCAGCTCTTACACCCTCTCCAGTTCCATTTACTTATCCATTTCTAAAGCTACATCCCATTTATTCCTTTCTTTCTGCTGTGTGTTGAGTCCTAGGGACAAAATGTATTATCAGTGTCTGGGGATGAAGCTCACACAGCTGCACTGTGCAAAAATGCAAGTTTCATTGAGGCAATAGACTTGTCTTGCCACTTTGTGGGATCTCCATTTGTTGACACACTTGCATGAAAACACTGCTTGTTTGCTACAGGATTTGAATTGGGGCTGCCTTCTCTCTGCATATTTTAAATCACTGCATGTTTCCTAGGACGTTTTTGGGTCCTTTGGTCTAAGAAAGTGTAACAACTCATGCTCAGTCCCCATGAGCCTCCTCCTTTACATTGTTCATGTTCTTCCTCTAGTCTTTGACCTGTGGAGAATTTGACTGCACCTACCTCTGACTCTAAGGGAAATGTTCTTAAACTTACAGACATCCGCTGTTGTAATGTAGCAAATCAGTAGGACCATTGGAATGACATTGTCCATGCACACAGGCAGATGTACACTAGAGACAAGTATCTTCCCTGCAGTTACATGAGAGATGATTCTGCCTTGATAACCTTAAGAAAAATCCCTGGGAAATCTTTTCGGTCAGGGCCCCTCACTCTAGCACAGGATAAGAATCTTGTGTATAACAGTGTGGGATCTCACCAATACCTACCTGTTTCAGGAAAATTACCTTGTCCTTCCAAGACCTTCTGATAAAGTGTCTTTAGCATGTAGTACATTATTAGCAGAAAAGAAACACTGCCTTCCCCATTATAAACCTCTGCTCACAACTGCCAGAAGGAGCAGGCAGGTCACTGAGTCACTATTAGCCAATAGCTGACAGCCAATTGATTTTGCACTTGTGTATCAGTGCTTGCAAACCTTAATTTAAAAGCTAAATTACTTTGTACTTTTAATATCATAGGCAGTTTTGCATCCTATCTCTACAAAGCCTGAACTCATCACAGCCCATCATTTTTACTACTGTTGGCCCCAAAACTGGTCTTTTGTAAATTCGTACTCTATAACACTCTTATCTCTTAAACCAAACGCAAGAAATAGCCCTCCAGCACCAGTTGTCTCATGGAGACATCAAGGGAGAGTTTTCAAAACTGAAGCCACTTTAGGGTAGTTTTAATGAGGCTGTGTTTGCTAAAGCATGACTGACAGAAATAATAAGTTAGCATTTATGAGGGAACCCTCAGAAATTGAGCTACAGCAGGCAAAAAGCCAGCAGAAATTGTTGTGCTGTTGAAATATCTCCTAAAATAGCTCTCCTAGCTCAGCCTAATGCAATTAAAGTTACTGATGTACATAATATGAAAACTGGGAGCTCTTCCTGTTAATAACCACTGTGTAACTGAGGTAATCCATTTCAATAATTTAATATACACTTTCATATCCCCCGATAATAGACATATAATTAAAGTGATAGGCTTTGCATTCCAAAAAGAAAGTTTGCAATGGGCACTTCTATAAAAACAAGACATTTTGCTTAATCATCTCTCAGTGTCATTTTGGTTTACACCTTTTTGTTTAATAAAGTATCAGTAGTGAAATTGAGAACAAATTAATACTTGTACTGATCAGCTTTATTAGCATGTTTCCCAGTGAAGACAAATTTTCAAGAAAAAGTAAGTGATTGAAAAGGAGGTGTGGCTGGTGTGGCTAAAAATACTCATTGCAGTTGGAAAAGGTCCATATTCAATTTAATGTAACTATACTAAAAAGACTGACATCCTTTTCTTTTTTTTTTTTTTTAATCAGAGTGTTGATGTGGAATTACGCAAGATAATTGTTATTTTGTATTTCTCAAAAACTTTGACCAGAATTTAAAATGATATAGAAGACAAAATGTAGATTTTGAATAGAGATACGAAAAATATCTAAAGGAACAGTGAAGTGGAAGAAATTATGTTTAAAGCTTCAGGAGGTTAGATGGCTGATTAGTAAATTATAAAATTGGGGGACAGTACTGTTAGGTTTTGGGAAAAGAGGAAAAAAATAGAGTTTGTGTATCCAAAATGTTTCATATTTTATATATATGCAACTATATAGCATACAAAGCTATCAGACTTGTGAAATTGCATGGATCAGCACATGAGCATGTTGAGAGATGAATGTTACAATAGTAAGATAAATGTGTATCATTATAAAAGGGAAAAATGGACAGTCAAGAAAGCTATATATTAATGAAACTAAATGAGTCAAATAATTAATTAGTAGAGAGAAAATACATATGCCAAGATTCAGAAGCCATGGCAGTGTTGGACTGTATATGCTTTAGTTGGTGATAACGTGATATTACAAAGTGTGGCAAGATCTTAAGCTGATCATGAAGTAACAATACTTCTTTGTAAAAATGAGTGTACCTGAAAGCTAAGCTCATTCCTATACCATCTTTGCAAATAAATATAAGCTTTTAGGATATATATTTTTTTAATATTCTTCCCACAGTTATATTGAAAATAAAAATACAGTCCTTCCATTGTGATTGTTCACCAGCAATGAGCCTTATCAACAGTTTCTGAATATCTTTGTGGAAAGGTCAGTGGGGAAAAACTTGGGCACTAATGGAAGTATTGCTATATTTAAAAGTGAACTGATACGAGTTTTACTGTAATACCAATCATTTAAGTATTCAGAAGCAGGTCAATGCTTATGTCTGTGTTTGTGGCCTTCAGTGTTCAGTTCAAAGAAAGTAAGGCCACTCTACCCTTAAACGAATCAACAGCTCCTCCTAATTCAGTATCATCGACAAATTTACTCAGTTTGTAACAAAACTCCCGTGTCCACGTCATTGATAAAAGTATTGAAAAGAACTGGTCCTAAAATTGAGCCCCGAGGAACACCACTAGTGACTGGCTGTCAACCTGATGTTATCCCATTTATGACAACACTTTAGCAAAGCCTTTCAGCCATCATATTGTGTACCTATTTAGCTGCATGCTGAACATTTTGTCCAGAAGGATACTGTGAGACATAGTATCAAAAATTTTGCTAAAATTAAAAAAAAAAAAAATCAACTTGCATCTACTGCTTGATGTATTTTATTCAGTCTCCTGGTTCATTATTGGTTTTTTAGTGTTTTAACCTCAGCAAAATCAAGATTCTGTTAGGGTTCTTGGGACAACCTGTTACTTTTGCTAATTAGTGCTTAAGAGGGTATAAAATGTATGAGATCAGAACTAGATCTGTATTCAGTCAGCTCATTAACTGATATCATTATCAAACTGATACAGGAATCATTAAAAATGTATTGGATGTAAATAGCTTTTAATCTATATTCAGTTTGCTGGATTAACACTGGTGGTGCTAACATATTCTCTAAGCCATCCGTTCCCCTAATGAATGTTAGTAACTATATGCGCAATTGTTGCTTTCATGAAAACAAATTTGGCATTATTAAGGACATGAAAATCATTGAAAGGCAAAAGCATATAAATGAAAAGTTAAGTCAAAAACCTACCTTGGCTCCAGGAGAGACCAACCTTGCTTTATGGTCCAGTCTCAAGCACAAAAGTCTAAAGCACTATTAAATTCTAGCAGAACCCTAAAAGTCTGCCAACTCCTGTGACTGTGACTGAGATGGGATATGTACAAGCTTATGGATTGGACTGAAAAGGGGAGGAGGAAATGGAACTTCCTAAATCACTAATTCCTTGCCCAGGTCCCTAGCGGCAGGAGGAAGATCAAGCCTGTTGTTTACCCATCTCCTGCCCTGGCTCTGTCTCTCCCCCTTCCCACAGCTGCACTTAGCTGAGACTCATACTCAACAAGAAGACAAACTTCTGAACTAATAAGAAGGACCAACCTTGTTCCAGGTCCCCTTCCCTACATTTACACCAGTCTAATGAGGTGTCTTGTCCTCTTTATTCCCACTGTGAGCAAATAAAAAGAAAAAAAAAAAAAAAAACAAAACAAAAGAGCTGAAAGAAATCTGAAAAAAAAAAACCCACATCCAAACCCACAAATCCTCTTTTTTTTTTTTTTTTTTTTTTTTAAAAAAAAAAAAAAGAGTCACCAGGAAAAGCCCTAAGCAAACACAGTTTGGCCTACTTATTAAAATACAGGCTGTATGATACATTCTTTTGTGGGTAGAAAAAGATCAGTGTGTTATTTTGTGTGACTGGCCTTCTTCCACTTCCACAGGCAGGGAGCTGTTTAAACTTGCTTGCATGTAGATATCTTTGTAACTACTGAACAGTGTTATTACTGTGAAGTAAAAACTATTTTGTTTCACTTGAATGAAAATAATTCATTTCTGCAAGTTTTTTTGTTAAAGATAAAGGCCACGTGCTGTTTGGTTGTCTGTTGTTGTTCCTCACAGTGGAACTTAACGTGTAGCATGAAACAAGTGCAGTCTTAGGGGTGTATAAACTAACAGCATACATGGGAATTTATTAATTTTGTAGGGGAAAGTACAAAGAGCTGTATTTCACATGTCCAAGTAATGTATTGGTAAAATGACTGCTGACAAAGTCTGCAGTTTCAATGAATGGAGATAAAGATGAAAAAAAAGTTTCTGAAAATTGCATTTTAGGCATTTTGGCACAGTTTAAAGCCTAACTTTCCATCCTTCTGCTCTTCAGATGTGGATTTTCCCTATGGTGATATGAGGTATATCAATAAGTTTAATATTTATTAATATTAAAACAAAAATTGCTGCTGTAACTATAGGATTTGACTGCACATTAAGATCAGGGTTTTAACTGCCAGTTGTTCTGAGCACAGGGACTATGTTCTGGGTCGTACCCATGGTCTGTTAAAGCATCCAGTGATAAACAGCAGAGGAATCCTGCAGCTAGAAAATGTGGAATAATCCTTCTCACTTAGCTTTTCCCTCTTTACCTTGACTAGCTAAAGGGTGTCATGTTCTGAGACAGGAAAATTTATCCTTTAAAAAACATATGTATGAAACTTTTATTTTCATTTCTCAATTCTCTTAGATACTTCAAGGCTATCTTTTTTTTTTTTTTTTTTTTTTTCTCACAAAAGCTTGTGAAAAAGCAGGGACAAGGCAACCAAAAACAGAACAGGACAATGCTACTCAACAAAAGAATCAAACAGAATGTCTTTGCAATCAGGCTGATCTACTTGACTTCTTTAAGAAATAAAGGTCTGAATCTAATTCACAGCATCTGTTTCTTTATTTCACTAAAATAATGACAAATGTGTCACAAAAAGCAATCATCTTCAGAAGAATCACCACAAAGTCTCAGACTACAGGTTTCCAGTCCAGTCCTGCAATATTCTCTATTAGCTTTAATACATTGCCTTATTTGATTCAGCAAGGGTTTCTCACTAACTAGTTAGTTAGTTTGGGGGTTATAGAGAATTTTCTTTTCCCATTTCATCTTTTTAACCTGAGCAGTACTGTTGGCCTCCTGCTTGCTACTGCCTTCCTTTCAAGTTGAATTCAGCCTGGAAAATGCTGCCTATCGTGCTTGTTGGGTGGTCCCCAGGGAAACCACAATCTTCCCTTCTTTCAGGATGGATTCCTACCTCCCAAGGTGTGTTATAAGAACAATGTAAGAACACCTTTATTCAGTGGCCCAGACACAGCTTTTGTAGGAACATAATAAGACTGCACACCAAATAGACTCGATAGAGTCTGTCACTATTGCTCATATAGATTTTGAAGTATTATCTCACATTAGCCAGCATGTAACAAAGGCAGGTTAAATTATACCGAGAGTTTTAGTGTTTGTCAGTGTGGCAGATGCACAAGCCTCCTCTATTCCCCTCCCTTCCTTCGATATGGAAGGTGCAGACACATCTCCCCACCCCTCTCCTGCAATGGGGTTAACAGCTTCCCTTGTTTGACCCCAAGGCCCATTGGCCAGGGTCGTTAAGAGAGAGAAGGGGTGAGGGGGCAGAGGTGCCAAGAAGCCACTGGGCACCCACAGCCAGAGTGGGGGTGCAGAGAAGCTTCTGGAATGCCTACAGTCAGACCTGACAAAACTATATAATTGGGACCCCAAACGAGGCCAGCCACAGGTTGCGTGGACCTCTTGGAGTGCGGGCAAAAGTCTGTGGCCGAGAGCCCTCCCTCTTAGGCAGGATGGCTGCCTAAGGTAATCTCCTGGGACCGGGATTCCCCCACTGAGCCATGTGGGTGAGTGATAAAATTTTCTTTAATAATTACTCACAGGATCGTGGGTGCTTATTCCATGCTTAGATATAAGCACGTGTAAAACTTTAATAAATTCCTTGGCAGATTCAGACAAGTGTATACTTTTCACGGAGTCAGGGACAGCTCTGGCATTGTTTTTGGTGAGCCACGTGTATGCACACTGTGCATCTCCACTGCTATTATTTACTGCACCTTTAATAATTACCTTGACTGATACTCGAACCTGTATTTATGTCACTATTGGAGGGCTAAAACCCCGTCTTCCACCGGTTAATCTGCTGCACCTTCTTTACCAAATAAAAGTTTGTTTTGGACCCTGTTGTCCATCTAAACTACCTTGGGAGTGCCTCTGTGACAGTCAGTTACTCAAGTCATTATGTGCAGTCCTACCTTACAAAGAGGAAATCATGCTCAACCAAACTGATAACCTTCTGTAATGAAGGGATTAGCTTGCTGTATGATGGGAGAGCAGTGAATGCTCTTTACTGTGACTTTAGCAATACTTCTGACATAACATTCTCATAGACAAGCTGACAAAGTATGGGTTAGGTAGGTGGGCAGTGAGGTGGACTAAACGTAGGCTGAGAAGCCCGTCCCAGAGGGCTGTGATTACCAGCAGAAAGTCTAGCTGGAGGCAAGTCAGTAGTGGTGACCAGAGGTCGATACTGGGGCCATTCCTGCTTAACTTCTTCATTAATGACCTGGATTCTGGGGCATATTTCACACTCAAAAGTTCACAGATGGGACCATCCAGAAGGACCTTGACAAGCTGAGGAATTGTGCTGACAGGAATGTAATGAAGTCCAGTATGTGGAAGTGCAAAACCCTGTGCCTGAGGAAGGATAATCCACACACCCATAAACACTTCAGGATGATCAACTGGAAAATTTCTCTGCAGGGAAGTACCTTGGGGTCCTGCTGGATGACAGGCTGATCATGAGCCAGAAACATGCACTTACAGCAGAGGAAGCTAAGAACATCCTGGGCTGCATTAGACAGAGCATTGCCAGCACGTCAAAGGAGGTGATCCTTCCCTTCTACTCAGAGCTGCTGAGAAGGGTCTGGAGTGCTGTGTCTAGTGCTGGGCTCCTTAGTACAAGAGGTAGGTGAACATACTGAAGTAAGTCCAGTGGAGAGCCATGGAGATGATGAAGGGACCGGAACTTTGTTCATATGAAGGTAGGTTGAGGGAGCTAGGACTGTTCATCCTGGAGAAGAGAAGGCTCTGGAGGCATCTTACTGATGTGTATACAAACCTAATTTGACATAAAGAAGACAACGGACCCTTCTTGGCAGAGCTTATTGTCAGGACAAGAGGCAATGAGCACAAATTAGAACACACCATATTCTGTCTAAATGCAAGAAAACACTTTGTTTTTTTTTTTTTTTACTGTGAAGGTGATTGAACATTGGAACAGGATGCTTAGGACCAATCTTGGATATCTCCATAGATGGAGATATCAGCAAACTCTCAGGGCAATCTGCTCCAGCTAACCCTTCTGGAGTGGGGGGGCTGAACTAGACAATCTTAAGAGGTCCTTGCAAACCTCAATCATTCTGTGGTTCTATGAATATATAACAAGCACCTATTTATTCTGTAATTTGTACTAATGTCTCTTGGGTTTTATTAATTTCCTTTTTAAGTGAAACAGAGATTTCAAGACTTCAGTGAAAACTGGTCATAAGAAAAATAAATGTAGGAAAGGAGAGTGTAACTTAATCTCTCCTGTCAATAAACAAGAAATGACATCCTGAAACAAACACCCTTGGACTAGTAACAGGGCAGGTGGATGGCCATAGGATGGCCAGATGTTTTTTTTCCCTAGAAAGTTTCCTTTCCAGATGGTGCTTTCTTTGCAGACAGGGTGAAGCATACAGAGAGGGATGGATGACAGAAAAATGAATTTCAAATGACTTTTGTTTCAGACTTGTAACAGTACTCTAATTCAATATGAAAAAGAATTATTATGGTGTCCCAGCAGATAGATTATTCCAGTCACATCTGATCACCAGGGAATCAATTGCATAATCAAAGACCGTATTCATTTTCTCTGGCATTTAACCACAGCCATCCACTGGACTCACCCCATGAAGCCCATCAGGAAACACACAGCCACAACTCATATTACTAATCTACAAGGATATATTTCTCTAGTGATTCCAACTATTGTAGGAGCAAGTTTCTTAAATACATTTTCCTTAAAAATGCAAGGAACAAAATCTGGAATTTTACACACTGCAATGTCTTATTTTGATTTTTAAAGGGCTCTGATTCATGAGGGGTCAGAACTTAATTGGAATTAGGTAAAGTTAATCCTGTCCTCAGCTGTCTGCTCTATATGTCTCTTGGAGGTCTATGCTCACATATCAAAAAGACAGCTCCTGAATCAGCAGTTCTGAATCACCATTGTTTTCAGACTGGAATATTAAATAAAAAAGGCATTGCAGTTTATTATTTATTTTGTGGAAGTTACAATTTGGTGGCTGCTATGCAGGCATCTAAGCTGGAGGGGAAATGTGGTGGGCAGCTGGAAAAAGATATGCTAAATTCTTCCCAAGGTACACCATCTCTGCCTGTAAATCAGAGGCTGAAGTCAAGGTTGAATGAAAGCTAGCAGGAGGAAAAAATGAAGAGCGTGTTTGGAAAAGAAAAAAAAAAAAAAAAAAAAAGCCAAGCTGTACTGTGAATAAATAGGTGTCTTTGTAGTTTGGCTGCAGTGCAAGAGACATGTTTTGGAGAAGGCAGTTCCCTATTAGAAGTAGGTGCTATGTCAAATCACATCCAGTTCTGAGCAGAAAGGGTGAGCAAAGAGAGAAAAACAAATGAACTATAAAGCTTTATCATATTACTGTTAATTGGAGGAGATGAGCTTGGAAGAATCAGCTGATTCTTTTTCTACCTAGGTAGTGAATAATGGATTCTGTTTTCTGACACTGTCTCGAGAAGTATTTTGATTTGATGTACGCTTGCATGATTTAAACCCTGGACTCTGTCAGGCTATGATAAAAGCTGCCATCACCTCACCAGGAATTTCCTGTAATGTATAAACACTTGACTTCACGCTAACCTTCCCTCCTACCTCTCCCACATCCTTGCATGCATATCAATGACTGCTGAAAAGGGCACTGCTGTGTACCAAGTCCTAGTCAACAGCCCAAATTGATCAAGGCCTAAGGATTACTGCAGCACTGACTGCTAATCAATAGATATTGAGTGCAATCCCCTGCTCTAAATTCAACAGGGTTAATAAGTGTCTACAGAAAACAATGGTCTGAAACACAATCTCCCATTCAGTGAGGGAAGGGAGGTAGAAATGTTTGCTTCAGCAGCTGCAGATAAAACCTGTGGGAGGCAAAGCTTTAGCTTTTACCCAAATTTGGCCTGAAGCATTCTTGATTTGCTAAGTGTGCTGTGCATTAGAGACAGCGTTGCTGCTGACAAGAGAAATACCACATATGATGACATGTTTCTGAGCTCCCAAAAGTCTTTGTTTGATCTCTTTTACTCTGAGATGGCATGTGAAGGTCCTTATGGTCCCATCTATTAGACCTTTGGTTTTACCTTTTATGCTTCATATGCAAGCCTAAGCACATGCAGCATGGAGGAAAGGAATTCAATTTAATAGCTTGTCAAATGCCCTTTTCTCTTTTAAATAAGCAGTGATGTTATCTTGAGATGAAAGGTGAGACTTAAACAGAGAAGCAAAACTGCTTGTAAAAGGTCTGAATTTCTAATAACTTTGCTTGATGTCAAAAACCAAAGCCAACTCCATCCCCCAGTTTTACATGATTTACGGAGTGAACTTTTAGTACAATTTAAGATCCTGAGTGAAAAACCTAGTGCGGAGAGACAGTGTGCCAAACCATCTGACTAAGCGAGCTTAGTCAGCCAAGTTCAGTATCTGCTAGCTGATGATGAATAGTGACGTCTCAGTGCTTGCTCAACATCTGTCTGCCTACTTCACTTCTAATTGCACACCCGTGGATAACTGGGAAAAGGGGAATGCTAGATTTCACCAGAGCAGTATAACATGACCTGCACATTAATGTGAAGGATTAGGTGGGTATGTCTGTGCTGTGTATTCAAACACACCTTCAACAGATGTCCAGCTTACTACAGGTGGGCATGCCTGGTTCAGGATTACTGGCTGTCTAAACCTCTTTGTGGCAACTCAGGAGGGTATGCTTTTGCTTGTTACTGTGGATTTACTGAATTACTCAATGGGAGGATTCAGCAGAAATGCTGCTTCTTATCAGCAAGAAGAGCTGCACATGCTAAGAGATTGTGGAATATGTAGATAGGTGTACCATGACATGTCTTCCACAGACACCACTCTTCTGCAGACTAAGACAAATATATCACACTATCTGCTGATGTATGTAACTGTCATACAACACTTTAGAGCAGAGAAACAACATTTATTTATTCTTCTTTAGAGCTGTCTGTCATTTTTCTTTTCTGTTATTTTGCATGTTTTTGTAATTTGATAGGGATTCAGTTAATGTTACCTTTAAATGACAACTTATGTATTACTTAGGCACAAATCCATTTCCCTGTGTTGGCCTAAAAGTAGAGAATACCCGTGGAATTCCCTTATTTCTCCTGTGCTGTACTTTTTACATCAGCATAGTAGCATTAACAGTCTCAAAATGCAGGCAAGGGAAATGCGTACTATGAAATGGGGTTTGTTAAAACAGGACCCCCTGTTATCTGTTACAAACTCATGGGAAGCAGGGAAAAGGGACTTCAGAAAGTGATTCAGTACCATCTCTTCGACCTCTTATACCTTTTATCTTGTCCCTTCCCTTCAGCCTTTTACTCTTTCAATTTTTACCTGTAACACTTTTCTGTATTTTCTTTGTCTGATCCTCTGCTGTGCCTTAATTAAGCTTTGGGATGTACATATCAAAACAGGCACACAAGAAATCCTAACTCACAGTAGTAACCCCTCTGACTGTAAAGGCAGCAGACAACTGTCTTTTTAGTTTCTAAATTGATGGGGAGACAGGCTTCATCTATGCTTCATTCCCAATGTATAATCCTTGCTGTGGAGTTATAGCAACACGGAGTTACAATAAAACAATTATGACAGATTTATAATACTGGTTTTAAGAATTTTGGTTTGCTAATATAACTCTGAATCTGCAAGAACACAGTTTGGTACTATGGGGAATCGAGGCCTTTGTATCCCAAGACAAATTACTTCCAAATCAGAACTCAGCTATAGACTCAGGCTCCATTGTGAGGGTTAATTTTGTTTCACTTGAAAATAATTATTGCTGGCTTATCTAAAGTAGCAGAAGCTTGGAACAGGAGAGTGCTTCACTCCTCCTGGCACAAAGACAGTTGTGATAGTGTAAGTTATATAAAAGGTGCCAAGCTAAAACAGTAGGGGAAATAAAACCATCAACAGAACAATGACTTCACCACCTTCCCACTGTCCAGATTATTTTTGCTAATTTATTACATTTTTATTGACAACTTTCTATTCTGTCCAGTAGCTTGCAGGAAGTCTTGCACCGCAGCTCCTGCCAGAGAAAGAACTAGTGACCTAAAATTGTGGTATATTTTTTATCACAATTATTAAAATCGCGTGAAATCTGTTAGTCCTTGAATTGCAGAAATGGCCTGCAGCAAGGAATCCTCTTTCAGCAAACTCAGCCCAAAAGCTAATACCCAGCTCCCAGTCAGCATTGATACAGTTTTCCCATATGCCCCAGATATTCCCTGCTTAAAATTAGATGAAAACACCACACACCTAAAGAATGTGGCAACATTTGTGGAAGAAGTAAATACTGAGAAGCTGAGATCTGCCTCTGTGTGTAACTGTGCCACCCGCCAGCTCCTGCACTGCCGTGGGTGCCTCACAATCCCACCTGGAATTCAGGACTTCCTGATGCTGGCTGATTAACTGACAGATATTTGGCTGGAGTGAGGACTGAATCATTACGTGATTAAAGAGATGACGTTATAAGCAGGATTAAAGATTTAGGAGGAGCATATGGGAGTTAAATGGCTCTGAGCCATTTATCGGAGTACTAGGAACCAAGGAAAGAGGATGGTAGCGGAAACATGGGAAAGACCATCAGCCAGCAGCTAAGTCCTAAATATCTTGCTTGGGAAGGTAAATGGTTGTCAACCCAGTGAGACAATATTGAACAGTTTGGCAGATCAAACAGGATTTGAAGGATAATGCTATTATCTTTCCTCTTTGCAAAACACCCACAACCAGATCAATCAATCAAAAAAAAAACCAAAAAAACCCAAAAACCCCCAAAACCAACCAACCAACCAACCAAAAAAAACCATAAACAAAAAAACCCCACAACCCAAGCCACCTACTTCCTGGAGGTTTGGTCTTCTCTTTCCAGTCTAGGCAGATTTGAAACTATTATGTAGGTCCTCACATTTCCACTCTGCATTGAAGCACTGCTCATGCTGATTACCTCCATGATTTACTCTTTCTTCTTTGTTTAACCCCTTGTTATCTTTCTGACACACCTGTGTTCATGAATATAAGGTTTTGGAATTTTACCAGGTGGTGGCAGTGATGAACTGATGTTACCTAGCTCTACAAATCCTGTTGACATAAAAGTAATAATAAAGAATGTAGGCAAACAGGTTAGTCCTTTAGGGCTCAATTTTTAAAGCTGTGCATAGGGATTTAGTATGATATTAATTGGAACTGCTTGGTCAAATCCCTCAGCAATGCTTTGACAGCTTATCCTGGACCAGTGAAGGTTCAGCTCCAGTTCTGAACTTTGCATATTTTAAAATATGTTATAGGAAAGAAGATTAGAATATATTCTGAATGTTTTATCGGTGTATCATACTCGTAGTGGAGACTGCCCTTGTGCACTTCTCAGTCACTCCTTCAAGATGTGAAAACAGTTTCAAAAAAAAAAAAAAGTTATACTAACTACGTAAATGGACAATTCAGTGTATGTGTACATCATAATTATATATAGGACATTTTTGTCATTATTTTGTTTCCAGAAATTAATTTCTCAGCTGAGTTTGAAAACAATAGCTCTATTGAAATAATGGATACCTGCAATTTTCTTTGAATACTTATCTTGCAACTAAAGCACGAAATGTTTAGAATAAAACTGTCAGTGTAGAAGATGGAGTTCCTCAGGACTTCCACATAATATGTTAGCCTCCCAAATCTAAAGTGAATTTTAAATATATGGGTTTATTTTTAATTATCAGAAATACTATTTCATTAACCACTGCAGTTCTGACTTTACAAAATGCTGATCATGTTTCACATGTCAATGTTGTTGTCCCACCTCAACAAACCTTACATAGGGTTATACGCACCCCAGTTGCATGAAACATGGTTATTTGCTTGCAGAGAGAGACACAAGATATTCAGTGGGATTAAATCAACACAGAACTCCTATTTGGGCAGCCTACTCCCCTTCCATCTGCCAGTGATCTGGGGCAGTATTCTTCACCCCTCTGAAGCTCTGCCAGCGTGGGGGACTGCCGGCTTGTAGGCATTTCCTATAATTTAACACAAAATAGGTGAATAATATTTTTAGTTTCCATCTATGAGAGATAAGTTGCAAGGTGTTCTTATTGCTGATGCCTCCAACACAATCTACTACTTCCTCCAAAGCTCAATGCCTTTGTCATTCTCTGGGATAAAATCCTGCTTGTAGTTCACTTGAAGCTGTATTAACATAACTGTAAAATTGTGATCGTCCCATATTGGCATGTTGGCGACAACCAGAGAGATGATTCCTTCAGAGCTTGAAACACCAAGTCTCCCTCTGGAAAATGTAAATTATTGACAGTCTAATTTTCCTTTTTTTTTTTTTTTTTCCAGAAGGGAAAGTATTTTCACTAAAAACAAACGAAACCAAAAACCTCTGGATAAACACCAGCAAGCTTTAGGAAGATGTGGATCCGGACCATATTGTGCAGCATGGCTTTGCAGCTTTCCTCTTCATTCTGCCCAGGCACAGCAATTTTTTTTTTCCCCCAGTAAGGCAAAACACTGACAGAAATAAAGTGCAATGTGACCTAAAAGATGAAATGCTTGTCTTCCTCTCCACCTCCTCGTTTTGGTAGTAGTTAACTAACTTGTTCTATAACCACTGTAATCACAGTGTAGTTACACAGTTCTGCTGATACAGAATATTGCTGGACTTGGAACAAAGAATTGATTTTTACATCCCCAGAGATTTCAATTATTGGATACAAACTCTGCTGACACCAAGACTAGCACTTTTTCTGTGAGTGGAAACAACATCAGTGAAGGGTGTTTTGGGTCTGTGAGTGAGCACAGAGCAGAAAAGACATGGTGTACATCCACCAGGGCTAGCAAGGACTCTAGGTTTCTTTATGAGCTCACCTTAAAATATATCCTTAAAAGTGGTGCAAGGGAGACATTGTATGATGCTTACAGCCATCTGCTCTTTGATCATATCCAAGCCTGAGCCAGGGTTTCAGAATCTGTTGTCCGTTTTGCTGAACACCTCTTTTATACACGTAAATCCTGTCATCCACACAACATGAGGAATAACACTGTAGTTCTACAGTTTTAAGAGAGTCACATTTTTCAGGGGCAAATAGTTTCTGGGAAAAGCAGACAAGCTTCACAGACACTCAAAATTGCATCAGTTAGCCTGAAGCCCTAAGGGTTTTTTTTCTAAATCCTACTTTCTGCCCCTCATCCAAGCTGCACCTAAAAGAGGTGATTTCAAGGTGGGACTCTACCCCACCCCCTGGGAGACACTAGAACTGATCTCCCAAAGCCACAAGAAGGAGTCCTGTGGCTTTTACTGCTGCAGGGGAAAATGCGATCCCCTAACCCTTCCCACAGATTTGGTGAAAATACACAAAAGGCTGACTGGATCCACCTGTCTGTTTAGCACTTAACCCATTTTTCCATAGTTCTATTGACTGAAACTAGTTTACCTGAACAACCTTTCACACAAACATGGCTGCGAACATTTTCACAAAGAGCAAATTATTGCATCCCTCTGCCTTGATCAGGTTGACACATGTCATTCATGTGAAAACACTTGGCAGATATGGCAGGGTGTGTTTGTATATTTGCTTACTTAATGCCTTTAAAGCTGTCATTTGCTAGTTATCTGGTTCAAATATCTGGACAAATGTAAAGAAAACACTAAACCAAGTCAAAAGTGCAAAATTATTAATTAAGTTAAGCAAACAAATCTTAGTCTGGTGGTTATCCACAGACACATTTCTAGGACTTGTTCAAATGAAGCCAAGGCGATATACAAGCTCTGTTCCTTATCAATGCAGTTTATCTCAGTTTCTTGTTTTCTCTTCATTAGCTCTCAGCAAAAGATGAAGTTGGATTGCAGATGAAGCACTAGGTCCATCATATCCTTTTAATTTCTAAGACCATTCATTAATCAAACAAAGGATAGCTGTGCTTGGAGACACCACCGGGGAGCTAGCAGGTTTAGGCCTACCTAGTTGAGGATGCTGATGTCAACCAGTTTTCTTAATATGCCAGTCAAAGCCACTTCCTCTAATCTGTTGTAAGCTGTTGTGACAATGAAGGCGTACAGTGACAGCTGGGAAGTTGCTGTGCTGTGTCCCACTTGCAGGGTATGAGGCTTCCCTTGCCTCTCCCAGGGAGCCCGACACATGGTGATGAAGCCTGAGAACGTTGCAGCCTGCAGACTCCCACACCCTGCTATGTTATGGATTTCAAACAATACATAGTGGCACAGAGGGAAGAAGAAAAAAAAAAAAAGAAAAAAGAAAAAAAGCTTATTTGTTAGTCAGAAGAGTAAGAAATACTTGTGCTATGACTTAATACACATGAAGAACAAAATTGCCAGTTTCATGTGTGATCTTTAGAAACAAGGAAATAATGTATACTTAAAATATGCATTATTACTTTATACTTTATTACCGCTCGCAGCATATTCCAGGAACCTCGTAGAAAGAGTACAATTGGGCTCATAATTTCTGAAACATTAGTATTTGGTATGTTTGCACATAGCATCCACTAGCGTTAATGGATGGTATGGAGCACTTACAATAGCATAGAACTCAAACTGTGGCTAACCTATGGCCTCTGCATGCTGGCTCCAGGGATGGCCAAGGTCAGCACACCCTGATGATGAAAGACCCCCTCCACAAGGTCTTCCCTGGGTGGTGCATTTCTCTTCTAGCATACTCCCAGTGCTGCAAGAGTGTGGTGCAGGACTGAAGGAATAGCCAGGACAAGGGTACAAAATGATTGAGGTACTGTGGTCTGCTCCCATTGCTGATAGGAGCCAGGGCCAGAAATCTATTACTGCCTTCATGACATTACAGACTATAGCTTATATTAGGAATGATGCTGAAACCAAACATCTCCAGGCTTTTGACCGTCTCCAAACAGAACAGGAGCATTTTAAACAAGTTATGTGAACATTCCTACCCTAAAAGCCTGGCAAATATATGACTTAATGTATTTGCCATTAGCTGATGTGTTGTGTGGGATCTCTGCATTCTGAGCTGCCTGGACTGCCATCTTAGAAAAGGAAAGGTCATTTATTAATAATTCTTTGCTTGAAAACATGTTAATCTGTATACAACCCCTTCTGGGGAAGAGTGGGAGCAGTATCCAATTAGGAAACTTCTTTAGTTATCTGTACTTACTTGTTACCCTGTAGAGGTGGAAAAAAGTTGTTTCTTTATTTCATCAAATAGGTATTTATGAAAGACAGAGAATAAATGGTTGAAATTGCTTCATATACATTATAAAAGCTGAGTTCCATCATTGATCCACGATGTGAAAGTTTTTTTCTCTGTGAATGCCTTTGTAAGACAGGATGGAAGAAACAAGTGCTTTCCTCACTCTTTTCCTATACAGTCTGGTATTCCAGGAAAATCCAGAGGAAAGGGGTTCATCCTGCATATAACAGATGGAGTACAAGTAGCATTTTCAACATCTGACACTGAGATGCCTGCAGGCACAGACTGTACGCTGTTTTACTTCCCTGCTTTTATTGTAAGTTAGGTTTAGCCAGGAAAGAAAAGCAATCCTGGTTTTCTACTAATTTAACTTGCATTATGACAGCCAAATCACTCCTTTCTTTACTAGTTTTCTTGCTTTTCTAGTAGGAAAAATCTGAAGGTTACAGCCATTACAAGGTACTGGCATCACTAGGAATCCATATAACAATATCTACTTCATGTCTTCTCCAACATACACTATTGGCTTTGACTTGATAACTAAGGCAGAACTTGCCTTGTTAACATTCTTCTCATTTGCTGTGGCATTATTTTTCTGTCTCCTAGACCTATCTGAAATAAAAAAGAATATTTAAAAAACAGAGTTACAGTTTATTTTCAGTTCATGACTTGCAGGGATGGGGTCAGATTTGGCAGGTAAAAAGTTTCCCACCTGAACAGCCAGCATCTTAAGCTCTGTTTAGAGAACTTCTTGTGTTCTTTCAGGGTCTAGACTCATTTTTAAATAGTTGCACTCATACACAATGCCTGGGAGCACTGTCTTTCCAAAGGGCAACTGGAGGGCACTTGTTAGGTACAAGATCAATAGGAGGCCTGGAAATCTGGGTTTGCAAGTGATATTCATCATTGGCAAACAGACCTGCTACAATGGCAATGGGCTACCAGGAGTGCCTTCTACAGTGTCATTCTTGCAACCCAAAGCAACGCCATAGCCATTTTGCTGCAATGGCTGATCATTTTGGAAACTCACCAGCTGCAGAGGGTGTACCCATCTATCTGTCTCAAAAAGTCACTCGCTACTCTTGCACCTCTTCCAAGAGGTGTCATCTGCCCTATTCCTTCTCTTTCTTGCTTCCATTGTGAGCTCTTAGAAAATTAGGAACCTAGACCAACTAGGGCAGATCTGATCAGACCACCTGATGCCCTCACACCATCTGAATATCTTCCTGTGATATTTGTTGCCCATGTTCTGGAAGGAAGTGTCCGCTACCTTGGGTGCCCATCTCTTCCCAGTTTCCTCAGGCTGAAGGGCTCCCTGCCTGTGCATGCTACTCTCATGGTGCCCACAGGGGACACCCCAGGAAGCCCCCAAGCCACAGTAGAGTAGCACAGTGGTGGCCAACCCAAGCAAAGGAGGCTGGTGGAGCGTGTCTATGTGGCCTTCATAGCACCTCATGGGACAGGTACTCCCCCAGGTAGGAGCAGGCAGCTCTTTGCCCAGTTGCACAAAGCTGGAAGCCTTCAAACTCTTGTCCTGTCACCATTGTCAGGTCTGTATAATTTCTTTCTTGCTTCTGTCTGCCAACCTATCTCTTGCTGTCTTGGTGGTGCCTGTTGCCTTGTTACTGCTATTGGCACCGGTGTTTTATTTCTTATCAGTACTAGGAGCTGCCTGTTTTCTTTCTGGTTTTATACAGATCTAAATCCTACATTTATCTTTCTTTTATCAGCAGCAAAGCTTGCAGACACTTATGCCATCAACTTACATTGCATTTGGCTCCGTATTCACTTGTCCTACATTTTTAACCCATGTTTAACTTACTCTTGTATTTTAAAGCAAAATTGAGAAATTTGGTTTTTGAAGCTTTGACAACAGAGCTAGTTTTCCAGTATAGTTTTTCCTTGATTTTGCTTTTGGGGTGGGGAAGATATAGAATTAGTGGGATAATTATGCAAAATCTTATTTTTCAAACGTGATCTGATAAAAGTGATATAATAATATATCAATAACTGCTGAGTCCATTTCATTTTATTTTCTAAAAAAAGCTGATATATGGAAGAAAAATACCAAAATGATTGCTACACAAATATGCAAAGACTGCTTTAGGAAAAATGCATTTTAAAAGTAATATTTATAGCTCTAACGTCTTTCAATTTCAGTAAAAATTCTTTTCATTGTCACTGTGTTTTGAATCTTCGACATGTACAGAGAACTTAGAAGATTGTCTCTTGGTATCAGGGGAGGCTCTTCTTGCTGAACAGTTTGCAGAACAAGAAACTCACCCTCCTTGGCAGCTGCCCGAAGACAGATTGAATGTTGAGGGAAGCTTACATAAAGGGAAACCAAGCACTGACACACTGACTGATAAATCTGCTCCTGCCTCCCGTAAACTGCTGAGCTGAGGGAAAAATACTATCAGAACTACAGTCCTCAGGAAGGAAAGACAAGTCCCAAATGTACAAGACCATGTTCTTTCACTATTTCTACTTCTGGACTCCAGAATGCTTGTATAACTGCTGATATTAATGACCTTTATGTAGTTCATTTCACATCACTTTTCATAAATGTTTGCCTAATCTTTTTGCCTTTTATAGAAAAAAACAAAACAAAACAAAACAAAACACTAGATGTCTCTTATCTAATATGCTTCTGCAGTCTCTGCCACATAACTGTGTCCACATTCATTTCAACCACAAGTGTGATTCTGGTAAGAAAACAATGAGACTCACACTTGTTTTGGTGTCAGTGCTTCATTGTCACCCATGTGAAATTATTACAACGGGTGCATGTTTTAGAGAGACTGCATAGTCCATAGCTGACTCCTTTTCTCCTGAGCTGTGACTTACTTAGAGCGTGGATACCTGATGTAGTCCTCGATCTACCAGGTTTAAAATGGAGAAAGAATCATAGAACCATAGAATCATAGAATCATTTTGGTTGGAAGAAACATTCAGGATCATTGAGTCCAACCATAACCTAACTCTAGTACTAAACCATGTCCCTAAGAACTTCATCTATATGCCTTTTAAACACCTCCAGGGATGGTGACTCCACCACTTCCCTGGGCAGCCTGTTCCAATGCCTGACAATCCTTTTTGTGAAGAATTTTTTCCTAATATCTAATCTAAACCTCCCTTGGTGCAACTTAAGGCCATTTCACTCTTCATTGACAGATTCTGCAGTGAGAAGACATACAATGATATATTCTCTGTTTAAACTCTGTTAATTGTTGGACAAATGTCCCAGAAATGTCCCACTCTATAGTGAGCCAAGGACCTGTTTGATGTGGCATTCCTAGAGATGTGTATCTTCATGTTCTACAAGAACTGTAGGAGAATTGTTCTTTAAAGCCCTGACTTGTAAATGTAACATTGTGTTCAGTTTCCTTTCAACAATTTGTTAGCCAAAGAATTCTTATTTGTCACAGATAATTCTAATCTGAATTCCAGTTTTAATCTTTCAGACACCATTCAGACTTTCTTTTAAAAAATTATCTGTTCCTCTTCAGTTAATGTGGCTATTGGAGTATCTTTTATACTGTCTAAATTAATTTTTCTTTACTGTATCTAGAAAAGAAGCTGGGGCTTTAGTCTCCCTCAGGAGATCTAAGATTAACTGATTAACAGATAATGTCAGTAATGGAATTTTAAATCTAGCCAGAGGCAATCAAGTCAGGAAAATTTTGATAGTTTTTATTTGGTATCATATTTATTTAATCTTCGGTTTTGTTTATCTTCCTTCTTTTTAAGAAGATTATCAATGAAGTGGTAACTGGCAAGAAGAACTTGTTCAAAGCACCATTGATGTGCTTAAGGAAACACAATATGCTCAATAAATTCTCTGTATAGGGGAAGAAGTGTCTGGAATTCATCAGCACATGGGTATTCAATGTTACTGCCAAGATTTGCACCCACACACATATAGGATCTGTCTGCTCTTGTCAGGATATGTCTATTCAAAGAGGTAGAATATATTAACTCCAGGAAAATTTCATGAGGAGGTGTCAAAACAGTTTCTGTATGGATTTACCTCTTGTTGACTTAGAGCAGACACAGCATGAACTCATGGTGCTCTGCATCTAAGCAGGTAGATGTGTTTACAGACAACCTGGTAACTAGCAGGGAATTAATGTAACTCTGTCATCAGCAGACATATGATTTTTTTAATGGGTTTCAACACAACGTTAATCCGGACAGTAAAAAAAATGGGCAGAGAGATATAATTATAGGAGCAGTCAATAGTAATTTTATCAGTATTCCAATAATACTCATTATACTTGAGGTAGAAATCTATGGATTTCTAAATTCTATAACATGGTCCCAATTCAGGAAAGTACTTAAATCCATTAAACTTTAAAAAAGTTTGATTTCATTATTAACTTCGTTAAAGCTTGGTACTGGACTAAAGCACTAACCTGAATGGCACAGAGGAGCCTCAGTTTAATTATTTCACAACATCTATCATATTTAAACTTGTGCTTAGTTTAAGATGCTGCTTCATTTGACAACAGAAACCAATGGTGACAAATGAGTCACCTACATGGTGAATCTGTTCTATACAGCAAAGAAACAGAACATGCCTTAAAGCCGATTTTTCACAAGTTGCCACATATCATCTCTCAGACACAGACAAAGAGATGTAGAAGGACTCACTTGAAAGAAAAACTCCCTATTATGTTAAATTTTCCCTTTCAAACCCCAAATTTGATGAAAACACACTTAAAGTCATGTTACACAATATACTGTGACACTTGACTGACCAATTCTGTATAGTCAGCAAAATATATTTTCAAGGGTATTAGTTGGGGCTACAGTTTGGCAGCTGTTTGTGTTTTTGTGTTATAAATCAGGTTTAAGGTCCAGGATTATCTCCCTTGTACCAGCTCAGCAATGCAAAGCCAGAAGAAGGCTGCCTTTACGGACACCAGTGACAAGAGGTGTCCCTCAGGGGTCTGTACTGGGACCAGTACTGTTTAACATCTTCATCAATGACATAGACAATGGGATCGAGTGCACTGTCAGCAGTTTTATGGATGACATCAAGCTGAGTGATGCAGTTGACATGTCTGAGGCATGGGACAAGTTTGAGGAGTGGGGCCATGTGAACATTACGAGGTTCAACAAGGCAACCTGGGTCGGGGCAATCCCCAGTATCAACACAGGCTGGGGGTGAAAGGATTGAGAGCAGCCCTCTCAAGAAGGACTTGGGGGTACTGGTGGATGAAAAATTGGACACAAGCTGACAATGTGCACTTGCAGCCCAGAAGGCCACTTTTACCTTGGGCTGCATTAAAAGAAGCGTGGCCAGTAGGTTGAGGGAGGTGATTCTGTCCGTCTACTTGGTGAGACCCCGCCTGGAGTCCTGTGTCCAGCTATGGAGCCCTCATTACAGGAAAGACATGGACTGTTAGAGAGGGTCCAGAGGAGGCCACCAAGATGATCAGAGGGATGGAACACTTCTCCTCTGAGGACAGGCTGAGAGAGTTGAGGTTGTTCAGCCTGGAGAAGGGAAGTGTCTAGGGACACATTATTGTGGGCTTTTAGTACTTAAAAGGGGCCTATAAGAAAGATGGGACAGACTTTTTAGCAGGGCCTGTTACAATAGGACAAGGGGTAATGGTTTTAAATTAAAGGAGGGGAGATTCAGGCTAGACATGAAGAATAAATTTTTTACAATGAGTGTGATGAAATACTGCAACAGGTTGCCCAGAGATGTATTAGATGCCCCATCCCTGGAAACATTCAAGGACAGTGTGGATAGGGCTCTGAGCAAGTAATTGAAGCTGTGCCAGATCGTTGTAGGGGGGTTGGACTAGATGACCTTTAGAGGTCCTTTCCAACCCAAACTATTCTATGATTTGACAATTTTGTGTACCTCTGCTGCAGCCTTTGGGCACAGGAGACCACAATGCTTACATGTGGACTCTTGTACTAATTTTTCCTGGACAGACAAAGGCATTCAGGAGTAGGGAATGTGTGTGCTGATTCCAGAGTGCACATCTGTCTTTCTGAAGGGTTGATTTAGCCAGTGGCATGTAAAAAAGCTCTCAAAACAGCAAAGAGAATTTTTACAGTAATAGTAAATTTTTCATCAAGTGAACAAACAAAGAATTCATAAAAGAAAAAAAAGATATGGAGTTTCTTCAACATATTTTCAGGATTTCTTTGAGGAATGAAACTAATGAAGTGGACACAATTTGGAGAGTGTGTAACTGACTTTAATTAAAAATGACATGCAGCCTTAAGAGGGGACACAAAGTCAAATCTGATAACTGAATACTAGTTCTGAATTATCAACATCTTTTTTTTTTTTTTTTTTTTAAGATTAAAGATATCAATATTTCCACAGTTAAAGCAAAGAGTAATGTCCAAATCTTCAAAGTGTCTTGGAAGGCTTGGGAGGCTGATCCCTTTAAAGGTCATTTAAATCACACAGCTAAAATCCTGGACCTGTCTTTGAAAATATGATTGGGTCAAGGGAGAATAGTGCAGATAAAAAGAGCACTTAGACTGAGCTGTTCCTTTTAAATGTCACTTGAAGGTTTTTTTACACGCCCACCTCTTGTCTTGGTACTTTGTTTCATTCCTTGTACACTTCTGCCTCTCAAATAATAAACATCTTGAAAGTCCTGGCAAGAAAACTTGAGACAGATAAACCATCCATTAAAATTAAGTGGAATGCTTTGATTTTTGCCTAGAGGGGAGGAGGAATCAAGCTCTTTTCTGTATCAGAAAAAGGCTTACAGGTAAAATAGAAAATTAAGAAGGATGCCTCTGGCTATGCACTCTGTCTTTTCGGATACCTTCCAACACCCACAGATGTTGGTCCTCACAAGTGAAGCAGTAAGATTTTTCCTCAGACAGAAGCCCCCACCTTTCTAGCACAGACAGTCATCTGGCTAAAGTTATAAAGAACAGCACAACTATGCCTTCTCCTGGGCCCCAGCTCTATTTTACAGGCATGCACTTAGGCTAGAAACAGTCCAGTAGACTTGCACAATATCAATACTGGTCATTGTGTTAATCTTGTAAATGTGAAAACCAATTACTTGTAAACAAATGTGAAACGAAGTTTGAAGGTCTAAAGGGAAGAATGAAGGTAGAAAGTTTACTGTGTTCTGGGACAGGTTTAGGCAAAAATTTTTCTAGTCTCTCTCTGTGCTTCGCACCAGCTACATGTTTTTGTTTTCTTGGCTTCGATAGCTGTCCTTGGTCTGGTGTTTTTTATTCAGGATTAATTTGATTAATTTGTGCTGGTGGTGGGAAAGAAGGCGTTGATGACATAAATTTACATTGTATAATTTACATTGTATAATATTTAAAAATAATTTTGTATAGCTGTATATGTGTGTGTGCAAGAAAATATATATATCAAACACTGAAAAATTTTTCAGGGAAGGAATGAAGACTACACTAGCACTGCCATAAACTCAGCTTTCTAGAACTTGCCTAGATTGCAGTTGTTTGAAGATAGCTGACATTTGTAACAACCACAAATTGCAATCATCTGATTGTTCTCAGGTATTGTCTAGGAGTTGCATTTGGAGTTCTTGGGCCTGTTGCTGGTGGAAATGTGCCATATCCAGGAGCTTGAAAAAATACAATCTACAGAAATAGCTTGTTGGCTCACTTGGGACAAACCCAAGTGAATATGCCTAGTTAACTCTTTGATCACAAGACTGTGGGTGCCTCTCAAAGCCTGATTTGAAGTCCATTGACATCAAAACTGAAGTAGCCAGGCTTTCCATAACCAAATAATGACACACCCTGAGCAGCCAGAACTGTGTTAATTATTTTCATGGAGCAGGAAAAGGGGCTCCCCAAGGATCTGTTGACAGCACTGAGCCAAGTGTGAGCTGCACCTGGAATGGCTGGAATCTGAAATCAGGTGCTGTTTATTAGCATTCCCTCATCAAAATGAGCTTACAGGAGAGTCATTTATTTTGTTTATATTAAACAGTCAACAAGGAAAAGAAGAAAATATGCTGTTCTGCCGGTCAAAATATTACTTATTACTCTAATAAGCACTTAACTCTTTTTGAGACCAACATGGGCAGATGAGGGATTTTTTCTGCAGTGCTTTAAGTCATTCACTTGATTTGTTGCCATTTACTGCAGTTGTGTAATGGCTATAAAACTGGAAAAAAACATAAAACATAAAAGAAAGGTGTTGAAGTCAGCCTTAAGGTACTAAATTCCTGACAGCAGCTTGTAAAGTAGTGGAGATTTAGGTGCTGTAAGATGACGCTGGAGGTTGTGATAGGTGACAGAAGGTGCTGAAGTGATGAGGCTATGACAAACGGGAATTATGCAACTCTTAAAAGAGGACCTGGGCACCTCCTGATCCTTGCTTATTCCTGGGGGTATCAATGTTTTACAGAATGTTTTCATTTGACATGAATGGTCTTCAAACATCTAAAACTCCTGTTTCACGTGTGCCCAGATATACACTTAAATTCAGTGTGAGGCCTGATCTGATAGACATTTACAGAGCACTTCTGCCAAAGACTGAAAACATTGAAAGCCATACAAAATATAGATCGTCTCCTTAAATATAAAAAGTAAAAAGAAAAAAAAAAAAAACCAGATGTTGTCTTTTCATGTATTTTTTTTATTTTTTCAGTGTGGTCTTAGTGCTGGGGTTCTTGAGGCTGACCACAAATCTGTTGTGTAGACAGCAAGGAGCTGAGCTGTGCATCAGGAAAGCACTCTGCATCACATATGTTTTAAAATGCCTGGTACATCCCACATTCAGTAGTTGCATTCCAGTGAGGCATAAGTTAAGGAAGCAGGAGAACCTGGTTCAGTCCCTCTCCCTCAGACCAAAGAGATTCAGATCTTTCATTTCATCTCTCAGGAAGACTTCTCTGCCCACCTGGTTAGAGGACACAGCAACAAAGTGGTCTTACTATTGGATCTAATCCACCACAGACCAGGCAATTTAAAACGCACAGCTCCAAAGAATGAGCTTCACTCTTAAGACTAGTATATTCAGAGGTATTCAGACTAATGCTTATTAGGTGTTAGCAGAGACCCCTGCTCCATGGATTATTTTGCTCTGAAAAGCCTGAGATTGCCTGTTAGACATTCAAAACAAAACTATATCTACATATATAACTAAAATACATCTAAGGAAGATGTCAGAAACTGTCTGACTCTTCTGAATGACAGGTGAAAATGGGAATGATCAGTGACATTTAAAGGTGAGAAATCAAAAAGGGGCAACAGGAAATAGTTTTCACAGCATAGGGGTTAGACTGCCAAGTCTGTTGCCAACCACAGAAATTGCAATCAAAACTTGGTTATCACAACACTCTCAAAAGGGAGAGGAAACCTTGTGCACTGATATGTAACCTAGAGTCCAGTCAACATTAGCTGAAGTCCCTCATTACTGGACTCTGGTACCTTAGACTATGTTGTTTGCCACCACAAGAGGCTGGATACTAGGCTAGGTAGGACTGTGACTGTAATGCAGGGTGGTCTTGCCTCTACTCCATTAAAATTCCATCTACTGCTGTTATTATAATTCACTGGTGAACTATTTATACATCTATACATATATATTTCAACATATAAATAGAATAGACTACTTTTATTGTGTCTTGATTCTTGAATTAATGAAAAGCACAATGCAGGCTGTAGTCAAATGCCAGGAATGAGGGGAGAGGGAGTTATAACAGGTATATGAAGTGGGCAAAGAAAGATATAAACTTTCTGCTTGCTCCCAGTAGCATATTTGAATGCAGTTAGTGATTTCTGTTTCACTACTAGGAGTTACTACGCAACCTTGGATTTAAATGGTCTTGTTAAAGTCACTCCTTCCACAGGTTGCTGCCCTTCCTGGTGCACAGACCAGGGCAAGGTTTCTCTCTCTCTGATCCTGCATGGACTCTTCCTGGTTCCATCAGAAGAGACTGGGATAGAAACAGCTATAGCTGAAACTCCTAGCAGATGAGGGCTAATGTATATGCCACATGTTTTTAAAATGCAAGTAGATGCATCTTATACTGCTTTAACTCTCAGTAGTGAGTGTAGCAGCTCAGCTACCCAAATGGAGCTTTGTGTCCTGTACGCAGAGGTGAAATTCTGAAGATTTTTGCATGATTCAGCCTCTCATTTTGGTCACTGAACATAGAATGAATTTCCCTCAGTCCCACTTATCAGATGTTGCTCATATTCCTTGGCTGTGTCAAGTTTCTAAATTTATTTAGAAAGGGGAAAGGGGAAAGGGACCTGTGGGTCCTGGTGGACACCAGGATAACCAGGAGCCAGCACTGTGCTTTTGTGGCCAGGAAGGCCAATGGCATCCTGGGGTGCATTAGGAGGGGGGTGGTTAGTAGGTCTAGAGAGGTTCTCCTTCCCCTCTACTCTGCACTGGTGAGACCCACACCTGGAATATTGTGTCCAGTTCTGGGCTCCTCAGTTCCAGAAGGACAGGGAACTGCTGGAGAGAGTCCAGCGCAGGGCAACAAAGATGATTAAGGGAGTGGAGCATCTCCATTATGAGGAAAGGCTGAGGAAGCTGGGTCTCTTTAGCCTGGGGAAGAGGAGACTGAGGAGTGACCTCATTCATGTTTATAAATATATAAAGGGTGAGTGTAATGAGGATGGAGCCAGGCTCTTCTCGGTGACAACCGGTGATAAGACAAGGGTGCGAACTGGAACATACGAGGTTCCATTGAAATATGGGAAGAAACATCTTCTCAGTGAGGGTGACAGAACACTGGAACAGGCTGCCCAGGGAGGTTGTGGAGTCTTCTTCTCTGGAGACATTCAAAACCTGCCTGGACACATTCCTGTGTAACCTCATCTAGGTGTTTCTGCTCCGGCAGGGGGATTGGACTAGATGATCTTTCGAGGTTCCTTCCAATCCCTAACATTCTGTGATTCTGTGATTTATTTTCAGTTGCTGTTAACTGCCCATTAGCAATGCCTCATAATAAGTTTGTTCAGATCAAAGGACATTATGTTATTTACATGAGTGAAAAAACACTGGAAATTTGGGACAGCTTCTTTTTGTAGGACCTATCCACCTACCGTCATATTTGATCCTACTGCAGATACACATACCCATGCAAAAAGAACTAATGCATACAGCATTGCTTAAGAGCCTCCTCTAAAGCCTATCAAAGTCAGTGACAGTTTCTCCTGTGGCTTTAGTGGGCTGTGGATTAAGTTTCAAGTGCCAGCAGTTACTCAAATTACATATAAGTGCTGGAGCAAGGCCCTTAGCAATATGAATGTTGGTTATTGAGGCCAGAGTTAGGTCTCAGGCTGCCTGCTGAAGAATTGAGGTAGAAAAGTGAACTGAAGTCAAGAAGCAAACTTCTGCTTAGAGGACATTACAGTGGGGGAATGGGAGGATGAAAGTGGAAGTCTGCACAGTATTTTCAACATTAGAGACTGATATTTGACTTTTTACATTTTTTTCAGGCAGTTTGTCATCCAGTTTCTGAAAAAAAAATTTCTTTTCCATAGACTAAGCAAAATGATGGTATCAGCAATGCAATGTATCCATTAGTGCTACTCATTGCATTCAGTTTACTGAATCCTTTAAGAAAATCTCCCTGACAAAATCCAGTCTGTAAAAATCACCTTTTCTAAATATTATATTTACTGTATAGCAATACCAGAAGAACAATTTAATAGTAAAAATTATACAGAGAATGATGGTCATTTTTAGCTGATATCTCGAAAGCCAAAGACATTTTATCACCATTTTAATTTATGATTATGGAGTGGCTTAAGAAACTAAACCTAATTCATGATCTGGTTGAGAATTACTACAAATATATTCCATTACCCTCTGTCACCTATGGTCATACTGGTGTTCATAATATGTCATTTAAAAAAAAAAAAAAACAACACGAAGTCCTCCCTGTCCTGAGGCATCACAGTGGTTCAGCTAAATGCCAGAAGACCCTAGAAGTACAGAATTAAATCAAATGTAACAGAATGACCTCAGTGGCATCTCAGATGATTCACTATTCTAGTGAAGATACGAAAATAATATTTTATATAACAATATCAGAACATGGAGTAAAACAGTGAATCATTTCTTGGGTAGATGAGCTCACACACTAAAGAAAGTCTTTGTTACTAGTTTTTCTTTTAAATTAATACCTGCTTCTTTTCCTTTTGCAGTGGTATATGGCACTTAGAAAACTATATCCATCCACGTCAATAAACTCTTTAGGTTCAGACAACTGAAGCAATATGGGAAGCAGGGAATGGGGAGGATCAATTCCAAAGACAGCAAGGCTCGGACAGTGGAGATAAGTGAATCTAAGTTACTTATCCTGGCTGAAATAAATTAGCCCAGACAAAGAGATTTGTGCTGAATTGAAGAGGGCAGTGTGCAATGGTGGGACCAGCGGGAAGCAATTTTAAGCCTCCATCCTGCCAGCTGCTTTACATGGGTGGTCCCTAAGCATGCCTGGTATGTAATTAACCTGAATCCCTGGGTAGCATCTGTGCCACACTCACTGGTATTGCATGCTGCCATTTCACTCTGGCTTCCCTGCAGGTCTGACAAATGAATGTTGTGTTACAATTATGGCAGCCTGAAACCTGCCCTGTGTTCTTCTGCCTTTCTTTAAAAATAAGGAACACTCTTTTCCATTAGCTGCCAATTAAAAAAAAAACCCAAAAACTTTAGAATTAAAACAACAACAACAACATCAAAAAACAACAACAACAAAAAAAACTGGACTGGCTCCAGCTGTAAAACACTTGCCTCTATCCATGAAAAGCGGTTTCTAAAGTGGAAGGAACACAGATTTGCACCCAACAATGCTTGTTGTGTATAACATGATTTCATCCCATTCTTTGAAATCTACTAGATCTTTGACCTGGCAGGTTTCTTAACTGATAATCAGTTTTCACTGTATAACTAGTGTTGCCATACTCAGGTGCTTCTAGTTTAGTGCTTAACTGTACCAGGATGTTAGTCTTGCCAGACACAGCGCAGGGAGACACTTGCTTCTGCACGAAGTCCCAGTGACTACAGTCAGTGGTCAATGGGCATTAGTCTGTTGACTTAGAACTGAGCAGGACCTAATGTTATGCACAGACAATTGTTTGTGGAAAAACGCCAGGGCCCTTACCTTTCCAGATGAAACAGATTTCCTAAGCCAGGAGGGTTATTTTACTGGTCATTAGCTGTCATAAAATATTCTCTCAGGCTGAAAACACACTGTATATACTGTACAATGTTGACTTTATTGAATTATGGCTTCACTGGTTGTATTACCATTTTAAGTACATTTACCATCTTTTCTTAATTTAAAATGAGTCTGTTTCTCACAGCAATGCTGACAGATTGGTTGGCATCATGAAAGTGTTTGATATGTTATCATGAAATCCTGTGACTTGTGAAATGATGTGATTTAACCTACAGTTACCTACGCCAATTTCACTGAGGTCTGATTGACAAGAGGCACTTGTGCAAAAAGTGAGATATTTCTAACTAGAAGCACTGTAAAAACAGTAAAACAGTGACAGTGGGCACCATGCTGTCACCTTCACTGTTTTGGCTTTGTCTTCTTAATACTTAAGTTACTGGGAAAGTTACTCCTTTGTCAGGGAAGTGTTATGAGACGTATCATCTTGGTAAACTCTTTTTCCAAAACGTGCTTTGCAGTGTCATGAATGTGTCTTGGCGGTGCAGCATGGGATAATGGGATTTTCTTGCTGAGAGCTCAGGAGGAACCTTCCTGGAGGACCCTAAGACTATGCAGGGAAGAGGTCAGGTTTGCAGACTAAAGATTGTTGTCTGGTAATGCTATGTTTAATGTTGGCTTGAATCGTTTTGACTGGAATCAGACTCACAAAGATAATTTCCAGATTTTCCAGTTTAAGAAGCTAGAATAAAAGGCTCAAGAATCCTCATCTGGCTTTTATTGAAATATCCTTTTCCTGAGAAACTGTGGAAATACTCTATTTTAAATCATGTCTGTAATGAAAGAGATCGTATCAAGTACAAGCTTTTGTACTTTTGTAGAATCTGCACATCAAAACCAATTCTACATTGGTTCTTCTTCCTTTTTTTTTTTTTTTTCCCTCCTGCCATAGCCACTTGCTATTATGATATGACACTTTCCTTGTCTGTTTTGCATGTTGATTTAGTTAAGAATGACTGTTACTCTCTTGGATGCTGTCCGCATAATTAATGTCTCCGATCAGTCTCTAGCAGAAGGAAGAAAATCTTTTCTATCTCCGATGGAAATGGTTGAGTGGCCCTCTGGGGCCAATTAGATCACCAAATGGCAGTGGCATCCTGGAAGAAACCACCATGGTGCATTTTCATCATTCTTTTCAGCTGAGCAGGTTGGAGGATAGAAGGGAGGGAGAGGGAAGGAAAATGTCAGGGTCTCTGATCAGAGCAATAAATTGCCATATAGACCACATCTTATTTCCCAGTTGGAGGTGCTGACATGACATCTCTCACTTTTTCAACCTCATTTCTTTCTGGCTAAGTAAATACATTTTACCACTGTCTTGAAAGTGCAGTGTCTCAATGACAGTCTGAATCTATACCATTTAATTCTAGCATTTCCTGTGTCTCTTGACAGCAAGCAGACAGAAAATGCAGCTTGGGCTAAATTACATTTCTGGCCAATTTCAGTTGTAGTGCTTTTTAATCAGAACATTTGAGATAGCATCCAGGGCTTTAGTCAAATGGTTTAGGGTTTTCTTTTCTCATTCAAAAATGTAATACTGTTTAAGAGTGTGACATTTTGTATAGCATTACTGTTATTCCTGGCTTTAGTGATAAGACATTTAGTAGAATTATCAGGTATTTCAACAAAGTCTTAACATCCAAAACCATTTAAAATTTTAAGTTGGATCCTGAAACCATCTGTATAGTATGGTAGTAATAATCTTTAAGTGCAATAAGTTTGTAAGTGATATGCATGTCATGCTGTTAAAATGAACGTCTGTGTTGCCTTGACATTTATAAATGCTAAAACCTTTTCTTTACCTTGCTATTCAATTCACAGCAGGAGACATTATTTAAAACTCTAACCTTCTCATGCTTATAGATTATTGCTTAATTTTATTAGTCATCTTTTTATAAAAAGAACCTCATAGTCGTCACCATTTCTCCAGTGTCAAGGAGCACAATTGTAAGTTGATGCATGATTGTAAGTTATAAGGAGAGTTAGCATGGAGAAACTTAAACACCGTTCTTAAATATCAGCTTAGGAAATGTGTCAATAGAAAAGAGAGATGGCATTTCATTAAAAGGACAATCCCAGAGTTGTTAGTAACAATCATTTGATTAATTTCCTGTCACTTCCTCTTAAATAACGCAAATGATCAAGATGCATTTTTTTCAAATTTTTTCAAGATAGGTTGGACAAAAATTATTCTCTAGGCAGCAACATTGCATACCGAAGACCAGGTTGTTTTTCTATATAAAGTGCTACCACTTACACACATACTGTGCACGTGTGTTCATCATACAAGGAAGCATTATACTGCAAGTTAACTGTGACTAACAGTCTACTGGGACACATGGGACATCCTTCACCTCAGAGGACCTGGGTTCAATGGAAGATCCCATACAGTCTGTGTGGTTGTATCAGTACTTCGTTAGCTGTGAAGCTCTCAGGTATCTGTCTGTGGGGGTTGCCAATCTAGTCTGGTGCAACCTTATTGTTCACCCACTCTTGTCCCTCTTTATCATTCACTTTGCAAGATAGCATAAAGTCAGAAATTTATAGAATTTTTCCTAGAGAAAGGGCCAAATGTGGCAGAACTGCCATGTAACAGGAACATGTTACAGGTTGTAGAAGAAAAAAGATACTGTGGTTACTTGACAAGCCTGTCTTAAATACTGAATCAAACGATTTTGCACATGGTGATTGTGCCTCGCTGTGTGGGATATCCTCAGGCTCCCTGTCTCCAGTTGCCCAGACTGAGTAACTGGCAGGAAGGGACCTGCTCCCTTCTTACTGAGTCACCTCAGAGGTGGCTGTGTGTGCTCAGCTTCCATCCTTGCAAAAAAACACGTCATTCAGGCTGCGTGTGGAGGAACCAGGGCTGTGGGATGTGCAGCAGAGCATAATCACAGCTGCACAGACTTTATTTCAGGCTAGTGCAAGTTTCAACCTTTGCAACTGTCTGTTAACAGGAATTGAAAATTTGAGAAAAGTAAAAGCTCAAAGAGAAACCTTAAAAGGATTCTTGGGTACAGATGCAGCTCTTAGGGAGCAGCAGTTTCGATAAACGTTAACAAAATCTTCTTTTCCTCTTGTGCTGAATGCAAACAGCACGTGTTATTTGTAGTTCCTTGCCTGGAACCACAACACTCTAGGGCAGAAAGACCCTTTGCAGTAGCCCATAGTGGGGATTTCACTGGCTATCCTCACAGCTGCAGAGACACAGTTGTGGCAACTCTGCTTAAACACAAGAGACAGCACACAGGAGAAAATTAAATGGTCTTGACACCGCAGCTGTCCTGAAATTTCATTCATGAGCTGAGTGGGGAGAATTCACGGCATAAGTTTGTGGTTTCACACTCCTTTTAATGATGAAGTTGAACAAAGTATTTTTGTTGTTGTTGTTTTATTATTATTATTACTATAACAATAATACAACAGAATTTTTGGTTTGGATCTCCCTACAGACAAGTTGCATCAGATCCACCATTGCTTATATAATACATTGTGGCTATAAACCTAAAGAATAATCACCTTCAAAACTGCAATCTGGTTTATTGAAAACCATTTTTTTCCATGTTGACTGCTCTTGAAATAGACAGAAATATCACTGAAATAGTTAATCCTGGTATGAATTTTTTCCAGTGTAATAGTTTGGGGGTCAGTTAAAAATCACTGGAAACATAACCTCTTGCACTTCCTGTAAAACACTGAACTCCGGATGATAATCAAGACCTCTAAAAAACTGTGGGCTGCATAAAAATTGCAGATTTTGCAATTTTCTGACTGCTGTGTAATTTTCTGGCACATTTAAATGTGTGTTTGGTTCAATGCCAGGCTCTTTCCTCCCCCAGAAACCCTAAAATTAACTAGGAGCTTTGGGAATTCCATCCCTCAAACAGAGACAGAAGTGTCCAATCAGCCTGGAGGAAGCATGGCTGACCAGTGCTGACCCAAATGCCTTCTGAAATAAGTAAGGTAGGAGACAGAGATAGATGAGGAGAAGCCTAGTAAAGAAAGGAGCAAAAAAAGCTCTGGAGAAAGGCTGAAAAAGCAAACTTGTAAGAGAAAGAAAGCAGCAGAAAAGTAGCAGAAACACTTCGAAGAATGCTTTATACTTTCCTTATATATATTTTTATATATATATATATATATATATATATTCTTTTTTTTTCAGTGAACCTTCAGTGGGAGATAAGGAGTGAAAAAATTTTTATGCTAAAAAACTCTAGGGTTTCTTCTCAGAAAACTAAAGCAGAGTCCACACTTTTTCTGGCTGGGTTAAAGAAGTACTGAGATGCTTCAGAAATGTGCAAGGCATTGAATTTGCACAGTGAATGTTCAGTGAATTTACAGCTGAACTCAGAAAAATTAATGAAAGCTGGGAGATGATGCTTGGATCAAGGAGAGCCTTGATGGGGCACTGTGGAACAGGAAGAGAGCCAGGGCATCCCATGCCAGTGTGGCATCTTAAACACCACATCACCTGTGCTGCACAGCTCATTGTCTTTCTATTCTCATTTTCTTACTGATCAGTAAGACCTTTAGGTATTGTGAAGCAACACAAAATGGTTTATGCAGCCTACATTTGTCCCATACACCTACCTAACTTCCTCCTGTTTGATATGCCATCATTCTTAGGAACTGTACCTCAGTCAAAACCAAAAACTCATCAGCACTCTCTGGAGAAGTAGCACATCTTGGCATGTATCACTGTAATGGCTCAGCACCAGTAGCACAAAGCTTACAGCCTTCAGAAGCAGCTTATTGAAAGTCACAAAGAACAAGGATGTGTTTTAAATTAGGAAGCAAAAGGGTTAAAAATCAGGAGCAGAAGTTTATTGGAAAGGGTCAAGAAACAAATTACAGAGCCCAGACATATTACATGACTATATGCAGCCTGTGGTCCTGGACTTGGGTGCTTAGAGCAGGACCACTGTCAGGAGTATTTCTTGTTATATCAATGCAGCAGTTTTGTACTTGGTATTTGGCCTTAGACATTTAAGCTCACATCAGTAAAAACTTTATGTAGAATCACACTGTTCTCAGGTTGAGAAATCACAACGAGGTTTTAGAAAATATGCTTTAGGATTACAGGTGCAAGTGATTTTGAGATTGCTCCAAAAACTGGCTCATTCTTAGTTTGAATCAAAGTTAGTAAGCTGAACAAATCATGAAAGATTTTCTCCATTAATGCTGTCGGATGTGTGGATAAATCCTCTGTTCTCTAGGAATATTTATTCTTTCTGTCAGGACTAGTATGTTCTGAATCAAAAATGCTGTGCTTGTTTAAAACACATGATTAGAAGCTCTACACTAAATAGACCACATAACTGCTGTATATGTGCAAGCAAATAAAATGCTCTATCTTTTCTGGAAATTATGCACTCCCTGGTGTTATAAAATTTTCTGTCCTCAATGGTGGAATGAAAGGTAGTTCTAAGTAGCTGTGAGAGTTGGTCTGAAGATGGAGCAGTATTTGCCTGAACATCGCCACCAAGAACTTAGAGAACTGAAGCCCTGACAGAAAGAACGCATGAACAACTATTTGGAGAGAGGCCTGAGGAGAAGCATTGTGTTGCACTGTTTTCTCTGATACAGGGGGGCTGCTGCTAACAATGGCTGCTGTGTGGACTTTCCCTGCTGCTTCAGCTAAAACCAGCCCCAGCCTCCTGAAGGCTATTGTTATGAGGGTCTCTTTGACCCAGGGACAATAGCTGCCGTCCAGAAGATGTGTTCTCACCTGCAGCCTCAGTTAACATGTGTCCCTCACCTGCTCCCCCAAACAATGACCAATTAAAAGGAACATGCCCAGAAGCTCGCCAAGGGTCCTGAGGTCACCCAATGGACCAGAGAAAGACCCCCAAATGCTGAACACGTAAGTGTTGGCAAAAGAAAGCGTGAATCTTTCGAGCCTGCGCAGTATGAGCCTGGGTTGCGAAATCAAGGTGGAGACTGGCCTAAAACAATGGGAGCAAGAGAGGGTGAAGAAGCATAAAAGATGAGACCAGAATGGACACCATAGAAGATCTTCCCACCAGAGGATCCTGAACCACGATGGAGGACCGGCAGGACTCCACGGGACTGGAGACCAGAGGGACGCTTCTGGAACTGGACTGGTGGTAAATGCAACCTCATTTCTCATCTTTACTTTTACTTTTTCCCCCGTTTCTTTTCCCTTTTCTTTTTCCTACTCTCTCTCTCTATCAAGTGCCACTTTATGGGCAAAGTAATAAAGTAACACTGCTTGACTGAATTATAACCCCTTGGCATTTTGGTCTCCTTAATTTTGCGCTCTGAGATCAAAGTAAAAGAACCATCATGAGTCCATCATCGAGTGACCATGAGAGTAGCCTTACAGGAAGACAATACTAAAAAGAAACCTAAAAAAAATTAAAACATTTTGAGTTCATAGAATAATAGAATGGTTTGGGTTGGAAGGAACATTAAAGATGACCTAGTTCCAACTCTTCTACCATTGTCAGGGGCATCTTCCACTAGACCAGATTGCTCAAAACCTCATCCAACCTGTTCTTGGATATTTCCAGGGATGGGGCATCCACAGCTTCTCTGGGCAGCCTGTTACCCTGTCTTGTCATCTTCATATCAAAGTAGACCAAAACATATGTTAAAAACAACAGGCAAGCTTCAAATCCTTTGGGATTCTGAGATTCAAGCACTCATGGTTTCATATACTTATCTTAACACTTTCTCAAATTTGTAAATCTCATGAGGACAAAATCTCATGAGATATTCTGTTATTATGTTTCCAGTTTGGTTAGACATATGGCACAGCATGAACAGCTTTCCTTCCAGTGTTTGGTTTCTGTTACCCAGCCATGAAATACACAGTAAAATGTCACTTTCTACAAACTGCAATGCCTAAAAAATAGTTTTATTCTGATTCCAGTTGTGCTTTGAGTCTGATATGGTTTTATTTTCAAGATGAGAAGACTAATGAATTGTAGCATGTGAAGTACATAATCCAAGATAGTTCATCTTGATGCTGCACATTTGTAGAAGACGAAGATTTGTCCCTATGCAAAACAGCTCCTTTCTCTTCCTTCACAAAGTCTTATTCCTAGCTCTGTTGTTTTTAACACAAATGGTTGAAGTTCAACAAATATAGAATTATAGAATCATTTTAGTTGGAAGATACACTCAAGATCATTGAGTCCAACTGTTAATCTAACACTGGCACTGAACCATGTCCCTAAGAATCTTGTCTATAGGTCATTTAAACACCTTCAGGGATGGTGACTCAACCACTTCCTTGGCAGCCTGTTCCAATTCCCGAAAACCCTTTCAATGAAGAAATTTTTCCTAATATCCAATCTGAACCTCCCTTGGCACAACTTGAGGCCATTTCCTCTCATCCTATCACATCCTACTCGGGAGAAGAGACCAATAACCTCTGTGCTACAACCTCCTTTCAGGTAGTTGTAGAGAACAATAAGGTCTCCCCTCAGCCTCCTTTTCTCCAGGCTAAACAGCCCCGGTTCCCCCAGCCTAGATTTGTTCTCTAGACCCTTCACCAGCCTCATTGCCCTTCTCTGAACTCACTCCAGCACCTCAACTTCTTTCTTGTTGTGAGGGTCCCAAAAGTGAACACAGTATTTGAGTCCTCGCCAGTACCAAGTACAGGGCAACAGTTACTTCCCTGGTGCTGCTGGCCACATTATTCTTGATGCATGCCAGGATGTTGTTGGCCTTTTTGGCCACCTGCGCACACTGCTGAGTCACATGCAGCTGGCTGTCGACCAAGACCCCCGGGTCCTTTTCTACCAGGCAACTTTCCAGTCACTCTTCTCTTAAGCCTCTAGTGTTGCATGGGGTTGTTGTGACCCAAGTTCAGGCACTTGGCCTTGTTGAACTTCATACAACTGGCCTCAGCCCATCAATCCACCTGATACAGATCCCTCTGTAGTCTTTCTACCCTCAAGCAGACCAGCATTCTCACCTAACTCGGTGTTGTCTGCAAACTTACTGAGGGTGCACTCGATCCCCTTGTCCAGATCATTGACAAAGTTATTAAACAGAACTGGCCCCAATATTGAACCATGGGGAACACCATTTGTGACCAGCTGCCAAGTGGATTTGGATCCATTCACCACAACTCTTTAGGTCTGTCCATCCAGACATTTTTTTATCCAGAGTATGCCCGTCCAAGCCATGAGCAGCCACTTTCTCCAGAAGAATGTTGTGGGAAATGGTGTCAAAAGCTTTTCTAAAGTCTAGGTAGATAACACCCACAGCCTTTCCCTCACCCATTAAGCAGGTCACCTTGTCATAGACACAGATCAGGTTGGTCAAGCAGGACCTGCCTTCCATGTCTTTCATGATGACTGGGCCTGATTGCTTGATTGTCCTGTATGTGCCATGTGATGGCACTCAATGTGTCTCAGAGTGCTCAGCTTCCTTCTTTCCTTCCTTCCTTCAAATGGCTGAGTGATTTCCAAGAATGAAATGAGGAAAAGAATTATTGGCCCATTCTTTCATTTTGGGCAGTTTGGTTGAGGTCAGTGAGGATACAATATTCTGCACCTTGCTTTACGCCTGTCACAGCAGTGGAGAAAGAAATCTTCCCACCTGATTCCTGCAACTAGGAAGGACTTGTGCTCTTGCTCTGGAAGCACAGTGCACATGCTGTCTGAAGACCTAAACTGTAAATCTGCATCTTTAGTACAGAAAAAGCACCCTGAATTCATCTGCAAACTTCAATAAGTCTGTACATAAAATGACATCTTTGACATCTGCACAACATACATATAATTTGCCAATTTTTGCGTCCATGCTTCAATGCATTGTATTGATAGAGCTTCTCAATAAAATGATTGTAAGAATTTCTTAGCATGGACATAACTATATGTATTTCCTTTACCCTGAGCACAAAAAGATTATCTAAATCATTTGATCAACATGTAAAAATAAGTTAAATAAGCCTAAGGCAGACCTCTAACATGTGAAATTTCATCTTGGATTGTTAAAGTTGAACAAAATTATGAATACTTGAAAAATGGTTTTCTGACTGACAGTGTTGAACAAACATGACTACAGTTAAAGATATTGTTATGGCTGTTTATGCCAGAATATGTATGCAAAAACCTACACAGCATGTACATTTATGTTTTCATAGCAAAAAACATTGAACGTTTCCTAACTAATAGTGATTTCAGTTATGCAAATCAAGTAAGGTAAGGTTTTTCATACCACACCAGCCAGGAAAATATTTCTCAAATATTTTTCATTAAAGTAAATTTTCTAGTTAGAAGGTTCTAAAAGAGTATATTTTGGTGGTGGTGGTGTTTTCTAAAAATATTCATATTAAAATAGTAGAAGAATAAAAATTAAAACACCTTTGAACATTTTCCTTTGTGTAAACGTGTGGTTCAGTTTTGCTAGCATGGTTTTCTAGCAACACGGCTTATTTTTGGCCTCACCTTGAGAAGCTGTCAGATTCTCATTTGCTAAATGTTCTCAGAGGTCTCTCAGCTTGTTAGTTGTGTTGTACAACTTCACAGGTCTAGCTTTGCAGTGACTACAGACATCATGGTGGTAATGGTAAAGAGGTGTAAAGCCTTTCTCATACTAAAATACTTCACATCCATGCACTGTTGAACTTGTGTTTACAGATTGTTCCTTCATCCAGAAATTGTCTGTGAGAAAGGTTATATTTGATATTTCTATGCTAGAATAGTGTAGCACAACCTACAAAGTCTTGGCTTCTAAGTTCTTTCTAAACAGAGGAATCCTCCATTCTATCATATGGCATCTCCAAGAACATTTTCCTGGCATCAGTTTAAACTATACTCTGAGGAGATCCTGCACTAATGGAAACTCTGCATATCTCTTCCTGGCCTGCACTGGATGTATATTTGTACTGTATGTGAATGTGTTATATTCCAAAGGACCAAAAAGAGGCTTGGAAACATTTATTTTAGCTGTCTGATGAAGAGAAAGCTATTAGCAGGAATGAGGTGGGAATGGTCAAATGAAGTATCGTAGAATTAATGGTGCAACTGTGTTATGAGCCAAGTGCAAAAAAAGGGACAAGCTGGTGTCCTTGCAAGATTTAATTTACACAAAACATGGAAGATAACAGAAAGATTTCTAGATCTTGCCACTAAATGGGTTTCTCTTCAACAACTATAGTTTGTTTGTATAAGTGTGATATCCTTAACACAGGGAAAAAAAACAAACAAACAAAAAACCCAAACCAAACCAAACCAAAACCCAAAAACCTAGATTAAATGTGATTTGAGTGTGGTCCTATAAATTATGCACATATGTATAGACAGATAGGTAAGACTCTCAACATCTTCTGTCTTACACAGCTTCACTGCTCTTTCCTCCTTTGAAAGCAGAACCCACCTTTCCAGAAGTTCAGGAAGGTCTAGAGAATGTTCCTAGTGAATGCTAATTTTCAGTTATATTTAAATATAATGAAGATTTACATAACCGACAGCAAGGAATAGTTTCAAAAATAGGCATATTCCTCCCTGGTCTCATATAAATAAAGCCACATAGTATAATGTATAAACATTCTATGTTTATTATGAAAGCTAAATAACTTGTAATTTCAATGTAATTTGCAGATCTTCTCTGCATTGATTCCTATTCATTTGATAAAGGTGTTGTGAATGGAAAAACTAAATATAAGATTAAAAACACCAGAGTTAAATAAAAACAGATTAAACATATACATATAACATTATTGGACTTATATCTGGCCTGTAAACTAGAATAATTTCTGCTTTAAAGTCCTCATTTTTTTTCTTTAACCTGGCCACCAGTACTTCTCCCTAAAGACCCAAGTGAACAACATTTTCTGCCTTACATTAAATTCTGTAAAACCTTTCCCATTGTTAAAAGAATGGTAAGCCAGCAAGGTACGGAGTTGGAGACTACTTTTTCCTGGCAGAGCAGACAATATATTGTAAAGCATAGAACTAGCACACATTCTTTGATTAAATAGATAGATAAGGCTAACTTCTAGGTCTGCAACCTTCTTACTGCCTATTAAAGCTTGGAATGAACTGGAACGGCCAATCTCTGAAGTAATATCTTCCAATAACGAGAATGAGAGAAAAAAAAGGAATATTCAGAGATTAAAACCCTCTTTTCTTTTTTTTTTTTTTTCACAATGGTACCATCAGATTTTGATCACTGTTGTGGTTAATATCAGCAACTTTGCTGGGGACTTTTTACTCAGGGAAAAAGTAAACATATCTAAAAATGCTATGCATTACTTTGTGATATAGAGCTATATATCATTCATTATATCTTTATAATGCAATACTATTTGGATATTTCAGTCTGGAAAGAAGCCCAAGTATTTCCAGGCACTCTAAAAGCATATGAAATTACGATCAGGGACCATATTTAAACCACCTACTCTAAATGCCTAATTTAGGCATTGCTACTAATACAGTGTTTAAATTTAAGACTGAGATGAGTGATCCAGGCTATGCAGGCCTGCCAGATCTTGCCTCCGCTACAGCTGGTGGGAGATAAATAGCTGTGACTCCTAATTCAAGCATTGGAGGTGGGATTCATCTCACCTAACTTCTCAAAAATGAAAAATAGTCATTTAATTCCAGGCTGGCAGCCCTTCTTTCAATGGAGAGAGGGAGACACCTCAGCTTTGTCTTTCCTGCTGCCTTCTGTTTCAGAAAGGGGTGATTTTTTTCTCTAGTGGTACTTATTTCTTTTTGGTAAGCTCAGACCCAGGCAAGTCACTTGTGACCTGGGATGACTACATTTTTGGTGGTCAGTCTAAGTGGGAAGTTGTGGGTACATCTTACCAGCAGCTCTACATGGTGTTGAGTGAGCGTCCGGGAGCAGCAAGGTCTGGTCCATAAGGACAGGGGAGCCAGGAGGTTGGGTGACAGTCAGGCTGGACGGAGAGGACTTTGCTGTTCCCAGACAATTTAAAAAGTTGATGAGAATCCAGCTTAGTGAGTGGATGTGAGAATTCTAAATGACATTTTCAAACCAGTCATTCAAGTTTGCATTGAAGGAGTATTTGCAGTATTAATTTAATATTTCAGCTGGAAGTCCTGACACTTTTGTCAAGTATTAGGAAAACTCCTGCATTTGTGAATCATTGTTGACCTTATCATCAACTTATATCAGAAATAGATAGAAGTGCAGGGAAGTTAGAAGTCTGTCAAAGTTAACAAACTTTCCTTGGAGACGTTATGATGCAGTCTAAATAAATAATGGCATCTATTAGTGACCTGCCTGGGCTCTGGTCCCATCTCTGCTCCATGAAAGCACTGCTTGGCTGAGAGTGAACTGGGATGCGAGGCTGCCCTACCTTTTTTTCTGACAAATCCAGCTATGGTTAGAAACTTGTGGTGAATGGACCAATTGTGCAATTTTCTAAAGTTCCTAAGTCTTGTTTGACCTTAGCCACATGTGTCTGAAGTTTTTGGGAGACAAGATTTTAGGGAAAAAGCAAATAATTGTGCATTCTCTCTGATTACTATGCTTGCTGTCTCTTATGGCAAATGCAAGCAGACAAGTCCTAGATGACAATTTCTTTCTGTGAAGTCTACCACAGCTTTAATCTCACATGGGTTTCCTTTGCTCTTGCTGCTTCCCAATGTTGAGAGTCCTCTTTAGACAAAACAGTTCAGGCATTGAATTATTCTGGAGCCTACAGTTTTGGATCTAATTGTATTAGTAAAACACACAACAACAACAACAACAAACCACATTTAAAAAAACAGACATAAGAAAATGAAGTGTAAAACAGTAAACTGGAGCCAAGTAAATTATCAGTACAGAAAAAGCATGTCAGAGCAGAAATGAGCAATATCAAAAATCCATAAATCATAAATCAGCTTGATGTCTATCACATTCAAACTTGAACTGGGTTTTGTGTTCCTGGAAGAAGTGACTGGAGGAAATCTGTGTTATCTCAGGAAATTACTCAATATAGTTGTCCATGTTATGAGTGGGTTGTGGTCACACTTCTTTCCTCCAAGCTGCTGAACTAACATCTCACAATTACATATAAATAAAAAAGGGTAAAAAGACAATTAGGAAGAAAGATGTTAAACCCCACACTTTATAAATCACATTATGGATTTCTCACATGTCTCTTTTTTATTCTACCAAGTATTTCAATGGCCATAGAGATTATGGCTTTTAATTTGAGAGGCTTTACAATAATCTTTTTTCCACCTTTAATGTACTCCTTAATCAGATATTTTCTCTTGGCTGTTGCATACTCCCCTCCTCATTTGAGTACAAGCTTGTGGCTGGATAGCTAAAGGAAGTTCTTATTGTAATGCTCTATGGAAATGATAGGTTGAAAACTTTTGTAGTGAAGAGACTGTCCATTTATTTTAGTTTTATAACCTTTTGGGTTATGATTTTCTAACAGTCTTTTATAACGTATATGTGTATATTTAAAATGTGCTAGCACTAAATTATGCACCTCCATGTATTATGATTCTGCACATTCAATACGGCATTAAAATTACAACTGAAAAAGCTAGTTATAAAATATTACATATTAGTTTACTTCGGTTGATCTATTTTGCTCATATGGCATCAACAAATGTACTCTTTGTAAAGTTGCCCTCTCCCTGACCACTTTGACAATCACTTAAAATCTGGATCCTTCATTAGCAAATTTTCAGTAAAATTTGTATTTTGTTCTGTGTGATGTTACTAATAGTATTTTATGCTAAGAGACAGCTTCTGAAAACATTTTGATTACCCATAGTTGACATTTTCTTCTGTTACAAATGTATGGGTGACAGTGATTTAAGTGAAATCTGAAGGCTCAGTCTGGTCCTGTCTCGTCACTGAAACTGTCATTCATATGTACAATGGAGGAACCACACTCTCCAGAAGCAGAATGATTGTGAATTACTGTGACTCTTCTTGTTTTGGTGGAGATAAAGGAACTTATGCCAACCATAGTTCCTTGATCCCACAGTCTCTGACCATAAAATGGCAACTTTTAACCTTGGAATTGCAGTAGCATATTCAAAGGTAAAAAAACTACATGGAGACTCATTAAGCTTTGTGAAGCTCAATACAGAAACAGCTGTTAGCTCTTATGGCTGTAGCTTCTGAAGATGGTCTGAAGAAAGCCCCTTTTCATCAACTTAACAGTAAATTAGAGTAATTAGAAAAAAAAATAAGCCAGTGGCTGTACTTAGCTCATATTGAATGACACTGAACATCACACCTCAGGAGCTACAGCTTAATGCTGACAAATGGATGCTGTTCTTGATCAAAACGTGCTTTCAGTTTTCTGCTTCCAGCTGACTCCTGATTTTGGAGGACCAAGCACCCTTATATTAGGTTCTAGGGAGAGTCTTGTATAACTATTTATGCAAAAATATGTACAGAAGCATATCAGAGGCTCTGCTGTGCACATTGTACATGTGTGATGATGGTGATGAAGGTGGAGTTCTACAGACTATGGTACTCCACCACCCACAGGGCAGGTGTCCCTGCTATGCCAAAGAGTTCTACGCAAACTGAGCCCATAATGAAGGATGCAGCTTTGTGGTCTGGGATTTCAGGGGTGACTAGGTCCCCTTCCTGGGATGGGCTAAGAGCTTTGTCCAGTGAAGCATCTGGGCTGGCTGAATCTAAGCCTTGCAGCAGCATTAGGAGGAAGCAGAAGTATTAGTTGTGGGAGACTCCCTGCTGTAGGAAATGGAGGCCACCATCTGCTGGTCTGACCTGTTGTCTAGTGATGTTTGCTGCTTGTCAGGCATTTGGATACAGGATACTGTGGAGGGGTTGCCAAGGTTTGTCTGGTCTTCAGCCTATTTTGCTGTGTTGCTCTTCCATGTGGGCATCAATGATAATGGCAGAGGAAAACCTGAAGTGCAGCAGGCATGACTACATCACACTGGGGGGTAAGGCCAAGGGTATGGGGGCCCAGATGGCATCTACTTGTTTCTTCCTGTGAGGGCAAAGGGCTTGATGAAAAATTGATGGCTCCTGTGGGCCAACAAACAGCTATATAGTCAGTGTTTACAACAGGGTTTTGGCCTTTACAACCTTGGGATCCTCTCTGAGGACGAAGGAAAAGATGTCATCCACTTGTCTAAGTGGAGAAAATACCAAGTGGCAAAGTATCTTCACCAACAGGATGGCCAGACTAGGGATAAGAGCTTTAAACTAAGGATAAATGGCCAGGTAGGTGCAATGATAACGACTCATCATCCGTTGAAGAAGTTGTGGATCATATTGGTAAAAAGGTGCAGCGTGATGTTGACAGGAAAGACCCTGAAAACGGTGAAACAGGATGGAAGAGAGGTCCAGAAGAGCTAGCTGATTTTCAAGCATCACTTTCCCCAAGCTCTAGATTCATCCATCCTGATAAGTGTTCAAGCAAAGGTGGCAGGAGACCTGTATGGATGAACAAGGAGCTTCTCACTAAATTTAAACATAAAAAGGAAGTAAACAGAAGGTGGAAGCAGAGATAGTGCTTCCCTAGGAGAAATATGACTTGGGAGAAATACAGAGACACTGTCTGAGCAAGCAGAAGTAGGGTTAGAAAAGCTAAAGCCCATTTGAGGTTGAATCTGGCTAAGGACATAGAGTGGTTATACTCAAGAGACTAGTTAGAGTGGATCTCACTGTGGTAGACACTGCAAAACCAGAAAATGCATGCTCTTGAACCTAGGAGTGCACAATCTTGAAAAGTTACAGAGAAGTAGGAAAGAAAGAGCTATTAAAAAACACATTCTACTTGGTCATGTATCATGTATAGACCCAGCTCTGGATGCATTTATAGTAGGGTTTGCCTTAAATTCCCATATAGGCAACATGCACTGGTAGACAGATACTTTCAGAAAGTGGTTCACATTTTGCATAAGTTGATTGGCCATTTTGACAATTAAGAACTGACAGTGTCAATGATGCCTAGACTCCTATTCCTTATGCTTCTCTTAACTTACAAAAATTAAGGTGGGTGTGTATGGTCCTGACTGCAATTCTTTAAGACGTGAAGGAAAATAATGCCTCTTGGTATTTTCATTCTGCTGTTTTCATAAAAATTTGTAGGATGTGCACAGAAAAATGAGGAGTACAGCAATAAAACTGATTATAAAAGGGATTGGGAAGGGGAAGAAGGAAAAAAATAAAGAAGAAAGTGTAGGTCTAGGCAGAGGCAGCTAGAGGGAATAGAAAATACGGTTTCTATGTCCCTAGTCACCTGCAAAAGTATAACATCATAAAAATCACCCTCTATCTAAATCTTCCACAGGGAAATGGAAAGCACTTGTTCCTGTCAGAGAGTTTTATGTGTTAAAAGGATAGCAAAGGTGATGATTTCTTGGATTGCACACCAATAGTGATATTTTAGTTGCAGGCTTCTGAATAGCCTGGTTTTGTCTGTCTTCTGCAGCTCAGCATTTCAGAGACATGCTGAAATATCCATGAGACCCTGAAATGTGAGCAGAAGGCTTGGCATGTCGAAAAGTCTAAGAACAAAGCAGCCAACATCCTTTCTCCAGAGACAAAACACATTTTGTCTGTGACATGCTCAGTCTCCATCTGCTCAGGAGAGGGAAAGTTTCCCATATGGCACTGTAGTGGGCTAGTGAGTCACTCTATTGACTCACTCCACAAAATGCACAATTGAATGTTAAGTAACTTAAGTCAGCTTTAATGGGTACAGCATATGTATACTTCATGAATGCAAAATATGTAAACTATTATTATGCCACCCTTTTTTGTGCTGATGATTACTAACTCATTCATAATGGTTTATTAATTGGAGTTATCATTCTCTGAATAACTTGCATTTTGAATGATCAGTTTAGAATCTAAATTAGAAGTGCATCTGTTTCTCATATGTTATAATATATTTTACTTTTTTTTTTTTTTATTCTTTTCAGTAATATCTTGAGCTAAACATGTGTTAGGTAGTTAAGATATCACTAGGTTAGATCTGGTGTGGTTCTAGAGAAAAGGATTACTGACTCCCAGCTAGTCTTCTTCATGTGTTACAAATGCTTTGTATGTTTCAAGAGAACACGGATTTTTAAAAGATTTGTCAAGGTGGGGACACTTCATAAGACAATTTATTATGCGGTGATCAGAACAAGGCTAAACAGCTAATAGACTGCCAAGCTTGTGACCATTGTGACCCCAGCTAATGAAACTGCAGAAAAAGAGAAATTTGAGGCAAAAAATTCTGTTTCTGACAAGGATGTGGAACTGAAAGCTGATGAGTAGTTATAAAGTAATTCCTACACTGTGCCTTGTGTAACATCTACAACAAGTTTCAAATAAGGAAGACAAAAAAATATGTCCCAGATTTATGAGAAAAAGATTAGCCATATCATATCATCATGACTACTTAGCTTTAGGGTGTTTTAGTGTGTTTCCTCAGATAATGGTAATGTCTGCCTGTGCCTGAATTGCATCCGTCCAAGCTGTGAAGTTTGGTGTCAGAGGTGAACGGACACAGGAAGGAACATGATTCTCCTGATCATTAAGACTTTTCAGTCATTTTCGTCCTCACTTTCATGATAGTTGACACAACAGTTGTGCAGTGCTGGGTCTAGACCCCTCTGTAGATGACACTGGAGAGACTGGCAAGCACTGAGGTCTGTGACCTCCACATATGTCCCAAGGATGCCTGCCAGAGATGGTCTCTCTCACCACAGCTGGCAGAAGCCAAGTTGGCATGGCCCCTCCAGCCAGTCTGGTCCTGCGGAGAGGCTCTAGCTCTTCCCACAGCGTTGCTGAGGTAAAGGGACCCTGGACATTTCTGGAGCACCTGAGCAGTGAGCATAGACAATGTGCATTGCAAAAAATACAACTAACCATGCCTGATTTCAGCAGATGAGGCAAACAAAACAACAACCTGATATGAGTTTGGAAATTTCCCTCCTTCTGCCACTAAGTAGTCTGCAAGCAATGGCCTAAAGACAGACACCTGCTTTTGACACCACTGGTCGTGGAAACGCTCGACATATCCTACCTGACTCAGAAAGCTATTTTTTTTGCTTTATAGAGAGAAGCTACAGAAGCTGCTTCGAAGGGTGAAGCTTACCCCATGCAAAGGTGTCCAGAGGGCTCTGTTTACTCTGGATCAGAGAAAACCGTGAGGCACTGCTGCAGACAACAAGAAAGTTACCAGGTTGTGAGGCTACCTGCATTTATTCCATGCTTTGCTGTAGACTTTTAGTAACAAAATGATTGCAGAATTGTGACTGGGTCAGACAATGGTTGGTTAGTTGACACTTGAGACAAAAATCTGGTGTCATACAGTCAATTTCAAGAATGATATCTGGAGTACTGAGAAGAGATGACTAGGGGAAATTTGGGGAAGGAGGGAAGAGACTGCTTTCCCCCTTCTCAAGGTCTGATAGTAAAAAAGGAATTTAGCAAAAACAAATGGAAATTGACCGTTTTTATTAAATGAGCACTGCAATTTTTTTTTAGAGAAAGATCTGAAATGACATAGCTGTTGCACTTTGGTCACTCAAAACATCTTTTTGATTTAGATAATATATGAAATAATTTCATTTAAAATATTTAATATTAAGCAGTTGTAATTTCACTAGACCTCTAATGTACACTATATGTATCTGTAATCCACTTGGGCTACATTACAATGAATATATATGCTGGGATGTAATTTTTCGTTTCTTATTTTTCTCCTGGAAAGGTTTTTCTTTAATAACTGCATTATAAAATGTGAAGTCTTCCTGATCCCAAAGTCAGAATGTTCTTTTTTGTTTACAAGTCAACAATATTGAAGCTTTCTACTTTTAACTTTTTCCCTTTTTAGAAATAGCACTTAATATATATGTATATATATGTGTGTGAGCACTCTAGAGTACAGGACAACTCTGTTTGTAAAACAGATATATCTGTCATTCAAAAGTGAAGAATTTGATTTATAAACATGTCTAGCAGTGCTTCCTTTGTAATGAAAATTATGCACAATATAGTTCTTAAGGAAATAAATAAATTTAGTTTTGATGAGCAAATAACTGCAACAGATAACAAAAGTTGTCCCTTTTTTGAGAAGACACAAGGACATTTCTTTTTTTTTTTTTCCCTCTAAGTTTCAGCATTTCCAGACCATGTATATCTTTAAGGGTATGTAGGAGTTTCTCTGAGCATTGCTGGTGGGTCCTCTTATGATTTGTCCTCCTGAGCACCTGGATTCTCAGTGGTGTAGTAATGTGAGGTTTTGTGTGTGTGCTTGTGCCTGTGTGTGCATATGTGGGCTATTGCACACTTGTACAGCTCGATAGTGATGGATCAGTCAACTTGGCTCCTACCAGCACCAGCGTAGTGGTGGTTGGAAATCACAACCTGCTGCCCCTCAGCCATGGCCTCATGGGTCCCTGCTATCGCTAAAACAAAGAACCTGCCTTGTCTGCACCACCCCCATCCCCTTGGACCTGGGAGGCTCCTCACCTGCCCTTTCCCTCTCTCTTCCAATAAGAGGATTTGAAACATCTCAAGGAAATGACAGAGTGTTGTGGACAAAGAATCTAGTTTTCAGCACCCCTTGTCCTCTCCTTACCAGTGTGATTCATTTCTGTTGTATTTGTTTCTGCTTAAAAAGTGTCACACTATGGCGGTTTTCTTTTGTTCCTTAATATAAGTTCCATACACAGATTTTATTGCCACCAGCAGTGGATTCCTATCTCTATGTATAGCACTCATCCTCCCACCCTCCTCACTGAAGTCAGAAGAATTTTGGTAGGTTCCAAAGTGCTGCTTGACACTAAAAAGTGCTTCCAGCTTCACACTCCTATCAATTTATATCAGGTTCCAGTCAGAAAAATGGAATAAAATATTGAAATAATGAAAGCTGTTTGATTCACAAAATCCACTGTGTTCCAGAAAGTTAGTTATAAGATTTTTGACTTAAGTTCTTAACAAAATAAAAGCATGCAATAGCAAAAAAATAAACTGACACCTCCTGCTAAACAAGAACTTTAAAACCTTTTAGGGCTACCAGCCTGTCTGTTTTAAGCTGCTGTCTCTCTGTGGTTACAAATGGATAGAGATAAAGGAGGACAGTGCTCCTCCAGTGACATTTAAGCCATACAAACTTATAAGCAGAGCTTTAGAGAATTAAAAGGAAATTAATTATTGAAAGTTGTCTATTTAAAACAGCAAACCTTTTGCTTATGTTCTGATTAGATTTAGAGTCTGCATCTTGTGTACCAGATGTGGACACTTTTTATGTTTGCTTGGGTTTGGACTTTTTTTTTTCTATTTTCCTAGCTGGCTTTGGGTTTCTGATGCAACAACCTTTGGTCTCCACTTAAAAAAAGTCCAAACACCTGACCCAGGCTACACTTTAGGAGGCCTTTTTGGTGAGAAGTGAGTGCTGGAATGTTTCAGCTTTCAAAACTGTAAAGATTCAGATTTACAGTCAGTCTGTTTATACTCTATCATATCATGTGTGGTAGCATAGGATATCAAAGCAAGAAAGCTACCACCATTTCAAATGAAAAATAGTTCTTATGTATGGCATAATGCAGCACAGATGGAAAGTTGTGCTTTTCTGTTTTACTGTTTCTGTACATTACTCAGGTAATAAATACTGGACAAATCAAGCAGTCATTTCTAAGGCTTTGTATAACCTATTTTACCAGTATCAGCTGCTACAGTTTTATATTCCCTAGAGAAAAGCTGCCTAGGTTCCCAAGTGTTATAACTCATTTCAAGAAGACCTCACAAATAAAAATGGATAGAAAATATGGCCTGACTTTTAATAACCGTATAGTTAACTCTGCATTTTCACGTGACAGTAAAAGTTCTTGCTAGAGTTCTGTAGCATTTTCATTCTTTAAAACAGTATTTATTTAATGGCTATTACTTGCTCGTTTCATCTGTTCTATTCTAGCAAATTTGCATCTTTATTACAAGGGCACAGCACAACAGAAATACACCATAACCATGTCACTTCAAATCTGTGCTTCATAAACTGAGAAGCCAAGAAAGGTTACCTAGCATCTAGTGTAGCAGATGTGCTCTCACATTGTCTCTGTGAAGGTGACCACAAAGGATTCCCCAAGCAGGTTTGCAAAGCCAGGTAGCCTAATAATAATAAAAGAAACACCTGGGAAGTACGGGACATGGGTTCCAGGAGTACTTGCAGCCTTCACTCTGATCCAAAACACCTAAGGTATGATGTGCTTTGGGACAGTAAATTCTCCTGCTCTCTCTCCATCACCTCCCCTTTGGGCTAGAGAACTCAGACAAGGGGCCAGATCCTCCCCGACTGCTCAGCACCTGCCCTGACCACTGGGCTGTCATGCTGGCAACATGCAGGTTACAGTTTTGATGGATGCTTGTCTGCTGCTGAACTGAAAAGGAGCTGTAGGTGAAAGAACATCACCTGTTTCTCCAGAGCAGGCACATCTGACTACGAAAAAGTCTTTAATATTAAGGGCTAAGATATCTTTCAGGAAAAACTAACACCTGCAAAATAAATGCTGAGCAAGCTTCTGCTGTCCAGAATTAGACTGCTCACATGCTCATAACCACCACTCTTTGTACAGCAGGAGGAAACAGTAGTATCAATGTCACTTCTGCTGCTTCTTTTACTGTAACCTGACAATTGAATACTAGCTCAACAATATGGAATATCAACATTCTTCAAGTCTTTTAGTTACCTTTTTTTTTTTCCTTGTTTTTAGAAATACCAGGGATGGAGCTGTAATAACAGGAAGACAGTAAAAAGAAAAATAATCCCTTAGCAATATTTGTTTAAACAGAGGAAATAATTATGTATGGGACTCTCTGCTGCAAGATTTTATTTCTAGGCTTGGAGAAAGAAACCCTACATATTTGTAAAAACCAAGTAAGAACGGCTTTAGGTACATCCCCTTCTCTTTCGTGGTACAAACTAACCTCTGTACACCTGGGGTTGTTCACCTCCCCATTTGACAGTTTTCATATTACTGGTGAAGCTAATTCAGGGCATAAGGATGACAGAACATTTCCAGCATCTGGTAACAATCAGTCCCCTAAAAATAATTTTCTGTGAGAGAGTAATTAATTCTTATATCATTGCTATAGTCCTACATGATAATTTGAACATTTTTTTAACCAACAGAACTTACAATGACTCAGTTTGGAGTGGTCAAAGGCTAATCAATAAGTATGCATCTTTAGGTTTATTTGTTTGATAACATGCTGCATATAATAGATTTTTTTTCCTGTTTTCAAAACTATGCATTCATTATGGATCAATTATAATTTATTGTTTTTATTAATACACTTTTTGGAATGGTTGGATTCTTCTTTTCAACTGTTTTCCAACATGTACATTTTAAAACTTTTAAACTAGAAGACAAGTTCAGAAAAAAAACAAACCAAACCAAAAAACCACAAACAAACAAAAACACAAAAAAACCAAACCAAACCAAACAACCCCTCAATTGCATATTTAGACAAGTTATTGTGTGTGTGTGTGTGTGTTGTGGGGGGGAGTGGTTAAGATACACTATAGGATTGTACTTCAGGTAACTTTACAGTCAGGGCTGGGTTTATAAAACGAACCTTACTTAAAGTCATTGAGCAGCCTATGGAGAACTGGATGTGGCCACAATGGTTACAACCAAACTAATAAACTAAACAAGGTCAGCGAATGGGTCTGAGCACAGTATGAATGCAGCCATTCATACTGTGAAATATTTGGCACAGTTTTGGTCTCAGCCAATTAGTGCTATCATGGGGACAATTTGGGAGCCAGCTCAGGCCAGGAAACACTCTCTGTGGGCATTTTGAGAAGGGGTTAAGAGAGTTGAGCTATATAGACATGAGTTTTTCTGTACCATCGGTCCTCAGGGCCAGTAGAGCAGCCCCAGCAGCTCTTATTTGCTACTACAAATGCAGTGGTGAAAGGGGTGACTTGAATTTTGGGGAGAGGCAGGTTTGGTAGGAAACTGCTGTGCTAGAGAAATCGAATGCACTCCCAGGTCTGCTAAATCCATGATTGGCTCAAGGTTAAGATAGCAAGCACCATCCTGAGAATGTAAAAATCTGGGAAATCCAGATACATTTCTTGTTCAAAGTTGGAGATGTTTTGGAAAAGGTTCTGGTTCCCCAGCATAAAGGATTTACTCAGTCTCGGTCAGCTTGTCTGGACTAAGGAAGATATTTTCAACTCTAGTTTTAAATTCCCCTTTTTCCCATGTGTAAATCAGACCATTACTGGTTTGCTTTAATTTAATTAATGCAGAAGAGTGGTTTTATTTTTGTGGTCTACTATTTTTATTACAATAGCAATTAAGAAAAAAAAAAGTTATTGTTTCCAAGCTCCTGCAGTTCTTGCAAGTAAAAAAATCTATAAATGGTGTCTGACTAAAAAACTTGACATGAATAAGGGAGTCTGAGGCCCTGCCTACTGAGGTATTGAGCGGCCTTGTGAAAGTAGGGCCAGATGGCTTTGTTAGAGATAAACAAAAAGAGTGAAGAGAGAGCAAGCAGTAAGAACCATTTAAGGACTATGGAGACAGGAGACACTTTGACCCTTGGACCACCTCAGACTAAGAAAAAAATATTTCTTTTGTCAGGAATCATTCTACGACTCAGAAGAAGAAATGGTCATGAGAGATACTCTTACCTAGAGCTTTACTATGCCTTTGAGACTTTCAAAGATTTCCCACAAAAAGACTTTTTTTTCCCCTTCTGTATCTCAATTCCTTCTTTGGGAAAAAATCTGTTTCAGTCTCATGCTTACATCATCCTGCCCTAATGCATCCCAGCTGGAGGGACTTCCCCTTCATAATCATCATTTTCCCCAGTTTGAGGCAGAGACACTACCCCTTCTTGACCTGCTTTTCTCCTGCTTTAGTTGAGGTTGTAGACAACACCGGGTTTGGGCACCCCACACTATGTTGATGCTCTAATACTTACTTTCTGTGCATGCTAAGGCCCCAGAACAATGTCTAGAGTCCAGAATTGCTTGAAAGGTAAACCAACAAAAAACAACAGTAGAAATTCTGCACACTGAATGAAGATGCCTTTACTGCTAACAAAGAGATATATTCGGCACAGAGTGGTAAACTTCTTCTTCTTTCCAATGCTTGAATACCCCAGGTAAGTGCTTTAGGCAGGCACTTGTACCCCCTCTAGTTCAAACCCTTGCTTTGAGGGAAGACACAGATGCTTCAGAACCCAGATCAGTGTTTCAAAAATGTCTGTTTGCAGTTTACACAAAAAAGCTGTGCGATAACATGTATCAGCATCCCCTACAGCAGAGACCAGATATCTGGTTTACTCATTTCAATTCAGACTCCTAGACTTCAGTGTTAGCCTTTTCTGCTGCTTTGCACACTGTGGATGTTTGCTTCTTGGAAAGGCAGTCCCACCGTAAGATCAAGGAGATATGCTGCTACAACCAAAAATGTAAACTTTTCTCCTGGGAATAACGATGCGAGCAACAGCCCCTTCTTAAAAAGGCACTTTAAAAAGCTATACAGAGGGTGACTCCTTCAAATACCTGTCATAGTTTGGAATCAGAATCCTTGCTCAAGACCACACAGAAAATGGATTGGCATGCAGGTCATGGTTCTCTCAGGTATATTTTTCAGTTCTTGGTGTAAGAGGAAAAGATTCTCCGTTTTCTGTGGAGGGTGAGGTATGCTGTGAGCATGGCTGAGGAGGAGAGGCAAAGATGCATCTGGCTTGAGTGCACTATCAGTACATTAGCCAAGTGTGTGAGCCTTGTCACACGAGCAAGATGCTGCAACGTGAGTGTCAACACATGGTCAGATATTTCTCAGTAGCCCATGAGTGGTGTTTAAAAATGCATTTGTGACTAACTTATAGTAAGAGGATACATTGCTTGGCTAGAACAAAGAGTGTTACCCTACAGACAGGAATGAAACATCTCCAAGTACTCCTGTTTGTGCTGTACAAAGCAGAATGTCTTTCAGTCTATGTCATTTTCCCTTGTGAAGGAGAAGACTTTTCCTAATACAGAAGCTCCAGCAAACTGGGTGGACAATGGAATAGCAGAATTAATCCACAATTAATTTTGGCTAAGGTTTGGGCTGTTAAAATGACTTAGTTGTGTTTAGGAAAAGTTTCATTGGCTGCAGTGGATCTTGGGCCAGCCTATGTAAAAATAAAAAAACCCAGATCCTTTGAAAAATGAATTAGTGGACATAATGAGACAGAATAAAAGAAGGGACAAGTTATGATGGATAGGGAAAGGCGATGCTTGCTGACTGACTTCAGGTCATTCCCAAATCAGTTAGAACAGATGCAAAAGGAAAAAAAAAAAAAAAAAAGCAGGTTTTAAATAAACAAAATGCATTTTCACCCATTGCAATCACTGCCTTTGCCATGCTTAACACTGGAGACTGGCTTCCTGGAGAGAAAGAAAGACTTTAGATTGCTCAAAGGAATATTAATAGAAGTAATGGATGAACGTAAGAAAGGAAAAGGACTAAGATGAATGTAACTTCCTTCGGTGAGAACAGATGGGTCATGGAATATTCTGAGGGGTAACTAATGGGAGATTGATGTTAAATTTAACAAAATAGACAATTAGCAGCTGAAGAAAAATCTGGGCAACAGTAAATAATGCTAAGAGCAGGCCATTTCTACAGAGTGATCTGAGGTTCATTATAAATAGTACCTCACAACTCACATTTTAATATATTCAACTACAAGGAAACGGGTCACATTTATAGGATGAGATTCTATTTTAGCAATTAGAAACCCTGAAGATGATGCAGGGTCACAGTAGTCAACCAACTGAGCGCCCATTTTCATCACTATTAATTGTGTAAAGAACGCATGGGAACTTTTGAAGTGGAAACAAGGAAAATTATAAAGCAGTAGCAGTGTGGCTCTGGCTCTCCTTGGCATTAATGAGAGCAATACTGTCAGTTTTGGTGTCTGTGCTAAAGGATATCAGAAAAGGCCGACAAGAGTTATATGAACCAGTCATATTCAGGAAAACATGTTTTCAGCCAGAGGATAAAGAAGTTCTGTTTTAGCGTATCCAAGGGAGGGCTAGAGGTGATTTGCTCATAGTGTACAAGTACCATCTTTGAGAGGTCGTTTTCAGGTGAAGAACACTTTTCATCCTAACAGACAGCACACAATTTAGTAGCTTGAATTAACATGAAAAATCATAAAAAATAGCTTCTTTCAGTGGTTGATTTTCTAGGCATTTCATGCATTCCTCATCACTTAAGGTCTTCAAATACAGACTGGATGGCTTTTTAAAGGACAGCTGCTCTATCTCAACCAGGAGTTATGGGCTTTATTCAAGTTTTACTAAGCAATATTCTCCAGTCTGTATTGTGTGGGAACTCAGAGGTACCAGGAACAGCCATCATTTGTGGCCTTCAAGCATAGGTCAGTATTGGGAAATCTCCAGGTTCATCACAAACATACAAGTGGTAGCAATTCCTAGGAATTCTCATCAAGATGTCAGTTGTGCATAAGAAGCATTTACCTCCACTGGGTTTAATGATTTTTCAAGGACTTCATTTTCATAATTTTGAACCTCAGAGATTCAGAATGAGAATATAGATTTATTTTACACTGAATAGTTCTTCTCTGTTAAAAAGAAAGTGACCTGTGCTTTACCTTTCTGCACAGAATGACACAAATTTTGTATAAATTACATTTCTTACATTATTGCATTAAATCCCTTGACTAGCCCTTGCAGGTTCAGGAACGAAGCAGTCTCAAAAACCCTTAGAAAAAAAGGAAACCTGGATCCCTATCCTTTGTATTTAGTTGGAAGGGAAAAGCATTCTCTTGTCAATCCATCATGAACCATGATTTAAGCATTAGCTGTTAAACCAAGTAATGACATGAACTGAGGTGATTATATACTTGCAGGTACCAAATGCTCATCGTTAAATGTAAGGACATACCGAAGGAGCTGTGTAATCTAAAGAGCATCAAGTCCTTATGACCATCCACCTGCCCTATTTCTTTCACATTTGATTTTATTTTTTAATAAAGCTGATGCCGGAGGTGCTACTTAAGAAGCTCAGAGGCGGGAGCAACGAGTTCCATCAGCTTTATAATAAATGGGTGTGTAAGAGGAAACCAGCCATAGGGCAAGCATTTGGAGGTGAGATATTGAGAACACCTGCTCCTCCCTCAGCACACTTGTGATTAAACATTTTACTTAGTGCATGAACTCAAATGTGTTATGTTAAACTGGGGTCAGAAGGCACAATGTAATTACAGTTGTTATTAATATCACAGAGGCTGCAATGGATAGAAAACCTATTGGGCATGACTATGTATGAGTGTAAGAGGGAGTAAATTTCCTTGGGGAAGGAATTATATACTGGGTGGAGACGACAAAGAATGTTTTACTGGAATTCTCCAATTCTATAATAACTACATTTCTCTACAGAAAAGCATTAATCTCTGTGCTCTTCCTCTAACCGCCATTTGTAAAACAAAATAATATCTTTTAAAAAGAGACCATAGGTCTAAATCAGCATTCTTCAATGTATTCTGATTTCTTTACATGATCTGAATATTTTTGTGTGAGGCAATTCAATGCTGAAGTGTTCCTACATCTTCATAAGAAGTTTGTACCTTCCTTAGAGAAATACCTACAAAGTATTTCTCATCTCAGGGCTGGATCACCCATGAGTAGTTGTGCCTGAAAAGGAATCTTGGAACACACACACAGGCTCTAAGTCATGCAACTGGCCTGTGCTTAAGCATCTCCAATAATCCTCAGTTATTTCATGATGCAAAGTTAAAGCTGCAGCTCATTATTTTTCAAGCAATTCATGGAGCAAGGCTTAAAGATGAAATTTCACGCATTTTTTTAACACAACAGCTGCACAGCTTGGAGCCAGTGCTGCTCACAAAGCCAAGAAGAAGAGTGGGAATTAATGGTCTGGTGTAGTGTTGTTTAATTCTGGCCAGCAGGTAAACACCACACAAACGCTCACTTCCTTTCACATGAGTGTGAAAACTTGTAGGTTGCAATAAAGACAATTTAATAGGTAAAGCAAAAGGTGTATATGCAAGTGAAGCAAAATAAGGAATTCATTCACTGCTTCCAGCGAGCAGGCAGGAGTTCAGCCATCTCCAGGAAAGTAGGGGTCCCTCACATGTAATAGTGAGTTGGGAAGACAAATGCCATCATTCCAAATGTCCCCTCATATGGTACAGAATATCTCTTTGGTCAGCTGGGATCAGATGTCCCAGCTGTGTTGCCTCTCAACATCTTGTGCACCTGCTCTCTACCCACTGGTGGGGTGGAGTGAGGAGCAGAAAAGGCCTTGACCCTGTGCAAGCGCTGTTCGGCAGTAAAATCCCTGTGTTTTCAGCATAAATATAGCACTATACCAGCTATTATGGAGAAAATTATCTCTGTCCCAGCAAAAAGAAACACATTCTCCATGCTTTATTCCATACCATTTATGTTATGCTCAGGTCTCACACTATCCAAAAAATACTTGTGAACCACCTTCTGCCTACCCATACTATGTGATACTTTTCCCACACTTACGATACACAGATATCATTCCCTTAATCTATGGAGCATCTCTGTTAAACGTTCATAAATGTTCACAAAATGTCCATTGAGTTCATTCAGTTCATAGTCCACTTAAACCAGATCTTTTTAGATAGTCTCATGACCAAAACTGTGCTGTTCTTATGATTCATCTGAACTCCAAACTGGGGTTTTACAGTTAATTTAATTGATGATTCAGTAGCTACCACTATTATTCCGTCAACATTGGGTGGCTAGACTGCATAATACATACATAACATAAAACCTATCATACACAAGTAACATGTTCAAAAAATCCACAGATCAACACACCTACTGCCAGAAAGCAAACAAACATCTAAATAAAACCAATATTGCCTGTCATTTAGTTGAGCTTTCTGATAATGCTGCATCTGTTTTTAGAACAGTCACAACATCCAATTTATGAAGACAAAAAAAACACTTAGCAAGAGGATCGTCCTCTTGTGGAATAAATTTTAATTTAATACAAGATGCTCATGTCATCATGTAAGCTTATTGCTAGGAAATAAAAACTTAAACAATTGTACATATCTGTGGATAATATAACAGCACATAATGCTGAAATCTACATAGAAAATAATTAAGCAATATTAATTTACTCTGGAGGAGATTATACCATCAAAATAATACTACCACAACTTCACCTTCTAAAACATCTAGACTTGAATAACAACCTTCTCTAAAATATGTAAAATCATTGTCACCAGAATTTCTAATTTATAAGGTAAAACTAAGTCTTACTTAAGATGCTGTCACCCTATATGGCTGAAAACTCAGCAGGCATTCTTGTGACTGTTGGAATGAATTCTCATAGACTATGAATAAAGGACATCAGTTCCCAGCTGCAAATGAGTAAACGTTTCAGAAAACATCTACTCCATCCCTGACCTCTTCATCATGCTCTTCCAGGGAGACTCACAGAAAGCAGGCATGTGGGGGTCTGGAAGCTCGATTTCTTAGCTTGACAATCTGCAAAAAGCACTGGACTCAATAGGAACACTGTTCTTTAGACCCTCTAAAATCAAAGAATACAGTTTCTCCATCTGTTTAAGCCAATCAGTACCTGTGCAATGTTGAAAGGGTCAGGCATATCCCCAGCTCATGTCCAAGCCACATGTTCCTGCTCCTCCTTTGCAATCAGCTGTGGAGATTTTATAGCTGTGGGTCAGAGTATTTTGAAGAATTAATTTTCAGTATTGCCAGGATGTGATTTGGAAACATGGGCCTGTATATTTTTGGGTACTGTTCTGTAGTGCAGGGATAAACCGTGTATCTGTGGGCAACCGGCGGCCAGAGGATTTTAGGCTTTTACAGACCTATGTTGCTTCCAACAATGTCATTGCTTCTAACCTCTGGAATTTGCTGTTTCTCTATCAAAAATGGTGAAGGCAGCACTTGCCCCATAGCATGTCTTGCCAGCAATATCAGCTGGAAATTCTCTCTTCCTTAGAACGGTCAATATTCTAAACAGCAGAACAAGTGAAACTATGCCGTTTTCTTCTGTGAAGGTACTAGCTTATTTTCAGCCTCTTATTCCTGTTTCAGGTACCTTATAAACATCTTGTTTGACAATTTTTGTGCTGATTTTGCATCTGGATACAGACCTAGGTTCAGAAGTGCATTAAAGATGCCTGCCTGATGTTGATTTCTATTATATCAGAACATAACAAGGTTCTTAAAATGTTTAAATGAAGTATGTGACCTCTAAGAAGAAAAACTATGTCAGATTCATTTGTGGGTAGGTTTTTCTATCATTCAGCAAATAGTTTAAATACTTCTTTCTTTTTCATTATTTGATCAAGTATAGTTAGAGGGTTTGAGCATTTTATTTTCGTATTTGTCTCACAAATTGCAAGACAGAAATAATGGCCCCGTTGGAGTCCATGAGAATTTCGTCTTGGGCACCTAGACTCAAACCCTCAAGAACTGTAGATGTTTAACAAATACATAGATAATAATAGCTCCTGATAGTTATAAATAGGAATCGTGAAAACATGGCTAAGCCATACTTATTTTTATAGCTGGTGAACTATTCTGCTTAAATGAATAATCTAATTGAAGCCAGCAAGACTTGGAGGGGGTTAAATTTAGCATATCACATGTGTCTCTCTAGAGTTGGAGCCACAGCTTGTATAACAGAACATTTCTAATGTTCCCCAGGACCAGCATAGAAAAGTGACATGAACAAACCATTAGATGGCCACAGAAAAATGACTTAAGGATGTGACCTTCACAGACCTGATTTCCTGTAGGCTGCAGATGAACAGCAGTGCAAGCATTTGGAATAAAAGCTGTCTGTTTCTCTGGCCTTCTGAAAAAAAAAGTTTGGGACAAATTTATTTTCTTTTGCTTGCACTTTTTACTGGAAGAGGTAATACTGAAGGATAATTCTCAGAAAAAATATCCGTAGGCTTAAGCATTTAAAATACTATTTTTATGACTTTTATAAGGTCTAGATACTAGAGTAGGATACAAAGAAAAAAGGCTTGCAGCTAGTTTCATTTAGTCCTAATAACTATTTGAAGACTGTGCTATATAGAAAATACACTGGTGATAAGTCAGTGTCCTTGTAATATTCATAAAGGTGCTGGCTAGGTTCAGCTGCAGTCTGGTATTTGTACCCAGGAGCTATTTTTTCCCCCTTACTGTTATTTTTGCAACTTTCATGCATGAATCATGAAGAGAGCCTTTTGCAGAGGCACATTATTATCCACCAACAGCAGCTCCTTACATTTGCCACAACATTCCCTCAAACCACCTATTGTTCTGAGGGTGCTGCTGTTGGTTAAATGCTATTATACAAATAACATTAATCATATGTGCCTGCAGTTAATGTTAATTACTATGCTCTCTGCTTCTCTTCTCCTTTCTCTTATTTTTCCTCCAGTAACTCTCAGCAAAGGAACTGAAGACCCACTGTTTCTGTACCCTTCCTGAAGACTGAAGGATGAATAGAGCAATCTTTCTTCAAGCCGTGGCACCAGTTAAAATGCAAAAAAATGTGCTTTCAAGTAAGAGAAATGAGAATCCCTGATAAAAATATTTTTGGGTTGCACTTAAAGCAGGAGCAATATTTGAAGCAGTGTCTTAATTTGTTACAGCACCAAAGCTCATGCGATAGCAGCTGCTGACAGTGGCAACACACTGCCAAGTAGTGCCTACTGGAACAAAACTGATAAGATTTTGATTTTTCAAGCATAGAAGGGGATATTTATTACTAGGATATAGCTGAGCTGACATAATTGTGGATGAATTAAGGGAGCAGTAGAAGCAAAGCTGCTTTTTTCGAAGGTCATCCATCCTCACACTCATTTTTCCCACTTCTTAATTAGTGTGAGGACCTGTGGTGTGAGGACCCCATCTCAATTTCCTTCACCTACTGTACTTAGATCTATTCTGCTCCAAGTTTACCTGCATCCATTTCTGCAAGTGTCTGTGCAGTGGGAAGCAGGCATTCCTCCAAACAAAATTCCCTCTGAAATCATTGTGATTGTGCCAAGAATACATTTGGCACAGAATCATCACAATGTTTTTTTACAGGCAAGAAGACATGCTGGTAATTTATTCAGATGATCCCGTCTATTAATACCTGAGGCTGGTATTTATATCTGGAAATATAATATAACCTGTTTGTATATACTCTGTCCCTTCTCTAGGTAAGGACAAAAGTCAGCTAGTTCCCACCTTCCCTCAAAGTTACCTCTTTTGAAACAATCTGTTTAAAGTACAGTTATTTATTTATATTACGATCTCCCTTCCTTTCACCTCCAATCCAATAAATTTGTCAAACTGATTTTTAACAGGTAATTAATCTGTCAATAAGGTGTTGTTCTCCCAAACAATGGGCTGAAAGAAGCAAAATGGTCCGATGAAAATACATCTTTTCTGTTACAATTATATTCTTCTGTGGCTTCTGTTACAATTATGTTTCTAATATTGTTCAGCTTTATACAGACACACAACTTTTTTTTATAATTTATTTAATATTCAACTAAAAATATTGATCAACAACTGAAATTGTCAATCAAAATGATTTAAATATCCCATAAACTTTCAAAAGTAATGGAACGGCCAGATGTGATTCAGACCTGTGCTTTTATTTAATTATTACACTCCCAATACTTCACATTTTGATTTATTGAGATAGAACAATCTTGATTTACTGTCACAAATATCTCTTCTTCTTAGACTGGCTTCACTTTGAAAGGTGTTCAGCCCAACCTGATCCTGGGAAAAGTGCAGCATGATTTAATGCATAGAAACTTTCAGCTAGGTGAGATGAAGTCACCAGCATGTCGTGCGCTACTGTCAAATCTCTGTGTTCAATTAAATGCTTAACTTTTCCAATAAGACAGGTGACCTTCCCCTGGCTGGCAGTCCCTAGCCCTTGAACAGCACTAGCCCCTTGTAAAAGGATTGGTGTGAACCCTCCATCTCCGCTGCTTTGTCTCATCCTCCTGCATGGCAGGCAGTGAACATTAAAGGACAAAACTGTGGTGTTAAGGGGTAAGGAAGGAAAAAGGAGGGTATGCTTGTATGCATACTAGTGAGTCAGTGGGCTTTGCAGGGAGGCTGGATTATTATGTTTAGATCTATGCTGGTGTAAATATTGTTGTTGGCCCACCGAAGATCTTGGTGGGCTTCATCAGAAAATGAAATGCCCTGGTGCTAGGTTCATTTTTCAGTCCAAAGCTGGATGCTCTTAGAGACACATCTGCTAGAGAAATTACTCAGGAACCTGTGGAGACGGTCAGACAGCTAGTGCAGTACCCCATCACCTGCTGCAGCCAAAAGCCCCATGGAAGCCCCAGTTGTCACACATAAACTCTTTTCTGGAGTATTTCTGTATCACCCAGCAATGCTGGATTCACTGGATTTCTGAGCCAGAGGTGGTGTCTCCATTTACCAGTCCTGGCCTGACTTAGCTGGCTTAGGAAGCCACAGAGGATGGTTGTGGCATTGCTGAAGCATTGTCTGAAGTGTCCACCTCAAACTTTTGGGAGTGCCTGACAGACTGGACCATGCTGAACTCTGACACTATTTGCAGTAAATTAGTGAGATTCAGCTTGAATACATCTGCACAAGCTATGAGCACAGTCACACCTTGTGTGAGGCAGTGCCAAGGTCCAGAGACAAGTGACTTTGAGTAACAATTTTTGAAGAAATACATCTGGAATTGTTGGTTTCAATAGCTCATTAGCTTACAGATATATTTATGATCATTTAATGTGAGTGTTAACTACCATTTTGCAGGTTCTTTCCACAGAAATATCCTGTAATTTGGGGAATGTGGGAAGGACACAGATAGGGTTAGTTTTTTCTTTCTTCTTATTACTGCTCATCACTAGAAATTTACATCATCCAAAGAGATCTCGCTTCATAGCCAAACACTAACCTAGGGGCAGCATAAGGCAGATTGCCCAGTGCTTCCCTACCCAGGTACCCAGTTAGAAGAAGCAATTGATGGCTTTTCTGAGCAGGAATTTGGCTGGAGCCTGGTGAGCACCATCCAGCTGCTGGGCCAGGCTGCCCAGGAGCACCACAGTCCTCCTCACACCACCCACTGCCCAAGTCAGCAGCCTGGGAACTGATCACTGCTCTCCTGGCTGCTTAATTAAAAGACTGAACACTCTTCACCTTATTCTGCAGAATGAAAACAAAGTCTGAAATATGGACTTTTTTTGAAAACTAGAATTCTTGTTTCTGAGCCAGGCCTGGGCAGGAGTCTGTACAGTTAATACAAAGTTAATCTGAAACTTTACATTTCTACCTTGTGCCATGAAATGTAATTTATATGTCTCTTGATTGTTAACTAATAATTAAGAAAGTAATGCTTAGAAAAGGAGACACATGTGTTTTTAGAAAAGAGCCATATGTTGTGGGTGGGACCTCTGGTTAAAATGGCATAAACCATTTTTTCCAAGTGGTGATTAACAGAAAAATTATTAAGCAATGCTCTAGCACTACAAAAAAAAAAAAAAAAAAAAAAAAAAAAAAAAAAAAAAAAAAAATTCAGCTTGATTTCTTAATTAAAGTTAATTTTAAAAAAGTTTTCATTTAGAATAGTTTAATAAGATAGTTAAAACAATAAAATGAAACTTTTCTAAAATTCTCTTACCTTTCTGCTTTTTCCACTCACCATAAAGTAGGTTCGTGAACAGTTGCTGACACCATCATACTTTCAGTTAATACAACACCAAACTGAAACACCAAGCTCTCTTCCTGACATTCATACAGGCACAAAAAATCAGAGTAGCCTGTCCTGGGGCTTTACAATTTTTGTGCACATCTTGAAATGTGATTTACTTGCATTACTTGCAGAATTAATGTATCTAAATCAACCTAAACACAATGATTTTCAGAAGTAAAGGTGACTGGTTTTGAATCTGGAGCACGTGGAGTCAATGTTTTCTAGAAGTGACAGCTTATTGCCTCAAATATTTTATTTTAGGAACTAACTAATAGCCTCTCTCAGTGTATTTGCAATGTAATTGTCATGTTTCAGTGTCAATTTTTCTGGCCAGTTTAGAAATCTGAGCCTTTTATTTGTCACTGCAAAGCTACATTTGTAATGTTCAAGCTGCTCTTCTATCATATCCAATGATAAATAAAGGGAAAAATATTTTCTTTTTTAAGGGTTAGAAATACTTTAGTATTTATGTTTTATTTATACTATTTGAACGGAATATCAGCAAGAAAATTTCAGTATTATGTCTTAAAATCAAAATTTTCTTTTCCAAAGGCTGTTAGTAATCTATTACTGACTAAGAGCATGTGAATTCCATGCTCATCTTGAAGATACAATATACACTATTTCACATCTACTGCACTTAGATTTCAACAATCAGCTTCTTTCAAAGACACCCTGATAATTCAAATGGTGAATTATTAAGTCCGGATAACAAGGACAACATTCACTTTCTTTGTACTGCTCCAGCTAGAATAGAAGACTCTATTAATTATCAGACCAGAAATGGGCTGGGATTTGCTTTGTACATTGCTAAGCAGTTTAACTGGAAGAGATGGGTTATATAGGGCACTAAATGACCTTTCTAAAAAGCTTGGTTTTCCACAAACTGCTTGTGTTGAAACCAATTGCAGAAGTCATTCAAAATGAGCTGTTTATTACTTCCTAAATGCATTTACTGCATGCCAGATGTCCATTTCAAAACATTCTGCTGTGTGCCTTTTAACTGACCCTACACCCAGACACAACTGCCCATGTCCATTACTCTGGATATGTTACTCACTTAGCAGTGGGCTACCAGCCCAGCAAGCACTGGGGGAGACCTGCTTTGGTACCACAGAGATTAGGAGGAACAGAAACAACCCCTCAGAGGAGATGGGTCCACATCGCACTCGGAAGGGTGATCGCAGCCCGGAGTAAACCAAATTGTCAGTGTTATCTAGTGAGCTGGCTGACAATAACAGTGAACATATGGCAATGCAAACTCCAGGCGTGGGATGCTCACAGGGTCCTTGCAATTGCCTCCTTTCTTGTGCTGTAGAGCTATTTTGTAATTGAGCTATGTTTTCCTGTGAGCCTGCTGCCCTGGGCACTTTTCTTCTGGCTCCTTCAAGTGCTGCTGCCATGTGTGTCCCTGGCATTTCTCCTTCTGGCTCGCAGCAGCTGCCTGCAGCAAGGCTCAAACACACTGACCCCACCTTGGTACACATCTTCAGGTGTGTGCTCTCCAGGATGGCATCATCCTTGCAAACATTGTACTTGGTAGGTGTTGGCCAGAGGAGCTTCCTGAGAGTGACAAACACGTTGGGCCAAATTCCTCACTTAGTTGCATCAATGAACCTTAAGTATAGTGATGTTAGCAGGAGCATGGCGTTCCTGCCTTTGATGTTCCTCAGCAATTTTGTAGGTTCATTACACCTTGAGAACATGTTTACCACTTTCCTTAAAACTCATGTTAAAGCGTTTGCCTGGTCCTTCAATAAGGCATGACTTGTATATGGAAGTTAGGTGGTCAGTTTGGTCAGTTTTCTTAGGTATTAAATATTTTTATCTATCAGCAATTCCAAAATAAGTTGTTTTATTTTTCTCTCCTTGCAGGGCATTATATATTAACTCACTTTGCTAACATTGTCTGAGATTTCTTATTGTAAATGTTCTTGTTCCCTTCATAGTACCCTGCAAGTGAGAACTGGATGAAAATTATAAGTACATGAAATTAAAATAAAAATTCAATCTAAATTTTTATTACAAAAAAAAATAATAAAGTGTTTCCACAGTACAATAGAAAGAAAATTAGTCATGGTAATCAAAACTTATTTTGAGTAACTTCTTCGATATACAGCACTTAGGAAGAGAAATTGCTTTTATATAGCTGATTTCAATCTCCTGTCAAAATGAGTGGATTTTTTCTGTAACTGAAAATAAGTACATAACAAGTCAATTTGAAATTATAAAATAGAACAATTTTATCAAATTAGCAGGGTTTTAACAAATGTGAAAAAATACAAAAAAGAAAATCAAACCAACCAAACAAAAGAACCCACCACATTTCTTACTTATGGTTATAAAACCTTGAAACTTAATCCATTATAGAAACAGTTTTGGTTTTGATGAGTGGGAGTTTTCAGCAAAGCGTTCAGCCCTACCCCAAACAGTGTTTGTTTAATTTCAGACCAACCATACTGTAAAGCACAGATGCCATCTCCTACTGCCTTAGGAACTCAGAGCTTGGGTGTAGCATCGCAAGACCACAGAGAGCAGCTCTGCAAACCTCTAAGGTTTGTTTACACATTTTAAAATATCACTATATTCTTTGCCATTACTTCCTTGCTCCTGACAAAAACCAAAGTAACCTGAATTAAAGCATGTGAAAGTAATTAACTACCTCTGCATTCTTATTGTTTTGCTTCAATGTAAATTCAGTTAAATCCTGAATTTGAAATTAATTCCAAGCTAACCACAAATACTTTGTTTTTAATTCAGTTTCATCTGTGGTTGTATAGAATGAAGAGAAATTTAAAAAGCAATCATAAAGGACACATGTGGGAAGTTATTGTTGTCTTATTGATTCTCCCATGAACATTAGCTATATGTCAGAGGTAGATTTTTTCATTTTTTTTAGAAACAGAAATGTGATACCCATCTGTATCAATCATACCTTAGTTAATGGTAACACATGGAATCAACTTTTGCAAAGATAAAAAGCAAAATAAGTGAAATATTCAGAATAATTTTGCAACTGGCTTACATAATTTTAACTTTCAATTTCTGTTAATCTTGGTAAACGTGCAAGAACACAATTCATTTGGTAAATTAACAGTGTCATAAAGAAAGCAGTTACACCCACAGTGGTAAATCAGTTGTTCCAGACTGCTAAAAGGAACTAAAATTGTCAATCACTCAAATCAGGCTGAAAGGGTTTAACATTGTGCTGGCATGCAAACAAGAGGAGCCGTCTGCTGAGAGTAGATCTGTACTGTAAGATTAACAAAACTACAGGAAATACTTTTGAGTTATCATTAAAGCCTTGGAAAGTATATCAAAAGAACAAGGGAAAAAGAACATGGGGGGAAAAAGCCATTATTGTACATGCTTCACACTGGTTTCACCATGGTGGGTGAGAGGACAAGAGGGATATATGGTGGACAAGGTGACAGGAAAAGGTCTCACATAGAAGCTAAAATGCAACTGGAATTGTCCTTCAAAATAGCTGCTATCAACAAGCACCTTGACAGTCTGATGAGATCTCAAATGAGTTGTTTCCTGATGCACCCTCAAGACGCCCAAAATCCAATTCTGTGGTAGGCAGTTCTTATACTTATCTTCCAAAGTAATGAAGATTTTGCAAGGTGACTGGTTCTGACACGAAGTTGGCAAAAACCTCTTACAGCTCAGAACTAGACCATAATGTCTCCTCATACCTGAAATGGTGAGGTTCCAGTTAAGACTGGAAGGTTTTGTCACTTGATTGTCATTTTGATCACATTCAGTGTAACCTGTTGTGGGATCTGATCATCACTTCACCTGCACACAGTTCTCTCATTTTCAGGCCAGACCTAGAGTTTGAAATTGTATGTACACTGACAGCAATTACCCTGGCACCTCTGGCATATCCATCATCTAGATGTCTCCTCATGCTGGGAGCAATAGCAATTATAACCAGAGATGAAACAATCCCCGTAAAGCAACATATTTGGAACAAAAACTTTTTTTTTTAAAAAAAAAAAGCTAAAATAACAAAAATCTAACTTGCCAGATAACTAACTATCTAACTATATTCCAGGGAGATGCTGGTAGTGCTGAGGTATCAAAGACCCTTGAAATCTCAGCTGGTTTATGCTGCTCTTTCAACTCATTAATCTGTTCTCACTTCCAGCATTTAAGGATGAGCTTTTAAGGGTCACCTTTTTTATCATGTTCATATTTTCTTTGTCAAGAAAGAGTCACTGTTTTATTACCCTGACTGTTCCTAGCCCTCAGCTTTAGCAATGAGTCTTGTAATCCATTGGAAATGGAAGGTAAGAGCATTACAGAACGTGCTCTTTTAGAGTGTTTTGTTTTTGTTTTTTTTTAACATCATTTTCTTTCCTTTTGTTTTTACAACAGTCCCCCACAGTCCAACAGGTGCTAATTTTACATGCCTACAAGTTAATAGTCTAGTTTAGTCACAGAGAGCTTCCTATTATTGTGAACAAAAATAAGTAGGTATCAGCAGAAGACAACATTTTCCCTACTTTGGGGATTTACCTAGACAGCTAACTTTTAAGTACTTAACATGGCTGAGATCCATCCCACTTGTAGTATTAATTAATTCTGACCCATTTTTATAGCCTTTACTTAGATGTATCATATCTTTAGACATATCAGTAATGATAAGGCAATTAAATGCAACACAGATTTGAGACAGTCCTACAGGCTTGCTGAAAACTTTATTACTAATTATTAACTTAATTTTTTGCTTGTGTCCTACAAATTAGTGTTACTATGTGATATGTGTAGGTTTCAGCCCTGACAGGTGCTGTGCACTTGCAGATTATTCATTCAGCTGCATTTTATAGTGAGCAGGGCACATGCCTTCATTGGTCACAAATGCCTTGTAAACCAGATGATTAATTTTAAAATGGTCCTTTGCGAATCAGCTCTGATTTGTAAAACCCTCAACTGTTGAGGTAGTGCCTTTATTCAAGATGTTTCCCAGGTTCTTAGCCTAGTAGATGCACAACTTCTGACACCAGCTGGTCTTTTCTAATTTCACCTTCAGATAACAGGCCAGCAGGCTGCTGCCACTTTATTTTGTTGTAAATCTGGAAAACTGGCAAATGTTGGCACTTGCATTTGGCACTCGGGTATATGACGTGTTTTGAGAAGCTGACACTGAAGCAGCCAAGAGTAAACCCTCAAAACAGGGTGTGTAACACTCCTGTGTGGAACTTGAATCCATTGTAGAAGTGTCATGTCTTCATCATAAGCCTGAAATATTACCTAAAAACCAGAATTGTTTGGGTTTATCTTCTTTTTTTTTTTTTTTTCTGTTTCACTTACTGAAAAAAGATCAGCATGCATGTGGATGTATTAGAATAATCCAATAAGCAGAAATACTAAGCAAAAGTCACATTACTGCTATTAAAGTACAAGGAGGTGCAAGCCAGAATTTTAGCTCCGTATTCAAATTCCCTCAGAATTCAAATATGTTTCAAAGTGCTTGATTAAAAATCACCCATTGAAAAGCTGTTACTAATTGCTGGAATGCATGGTTGAATACACAGGGTGTGGAGGTGACTGGGTGGATATGTCAGGAGGTGGGATTTCCAGTATTGTTGTCAAGCATCTTGTATTTCTTTTTTTGTAACTCAGAGACCTTTTTTCCACTTTCTCTATACTTCAGACTAATTAAATGTCCAAAGTGCCAGCTCCTGCAACACTTCTGTCTTCAGTCCTCTGCTGGTCTATGTATTATTGTCTACGCGTGTAAGGTGAGAACATGCAGGTATAAGAAGCCCAAAGCAGCTATTGCAAATACCAGGGTAAAAATCACATGATGGATCATTTAATTACTTCTTTGCAATATAATCAGGAAGTTGTGATGGTAATCTTGGAATGCAACAATTCTTTCGATTATGTATCTGCTGTAGCTGCAGATGCTCATATCTGTCAGCAAATTGCTTAGAGATTGTGGGGCTGTTTATAAGGAAAAGAGCTGGTTTCTGCTGCAAAATACCTGAGCATGTTTTTCCTCAAAACACCAGAAGCTCTGCAAGAGGTGCTGCTCCAAGGGAGATTGCTGTTAACTCCCCGTGACTGCTCGTACTTTGTCAGAAATTCACATTGGTTGTTGAGGAAGTGAGAGGGAACAATGGAAAAAATAAGCAAACATTCTGGGAGCTGGGGGAATGAAATATAGAAATATAACTTTTCTGGTAAAGTAAGTGCAAATGGCTGAAGATTTATTGATTGCAACACATATTGCAATGGTCCCTGAGCTAGCACTTTAATAAAACCAGGGAAAATGACAACCAAAAGGTGCCCCAGAAATCATAAATCTCTGTATATGTGCTGAATGGTGTGGAGAAAATAATAAGCAAAAAACAATCAACTCAAGCTCAGTTTAGAAGCACAGAAAGTACCATTTGGGAAGGACAGGGGGGCAGAAAACCTTGGCTTATTCAGTCCCACCTACTTCAGATGGAAGCCAGCACCAGACGCTTCAGAAAAACATGTCGGAAATTCCATAGCAGGCACATGGGGGATAATCTGTCCCCATGTCCTTGCCAGGAAGATCTCATGCTAATCTTTAAAATTTAGGATATTTTTACAACCCGAAACATCAGATTTTATATTGTTCCCCATGTTCCTTTTAAGTGTTAACCAGTATAACTGGATAGTCAAATTTTTTTTTGAAACCTGTTAAATCTAATTTCTCTTGCCTTTTTTTCTTTTTTTTTTTTCCATTGGATTAAATGTCCACTTAGTTTTAAGGAATATTCCAGATGTATTGCTCTTATTTTTGCAATGACCCAAGCTAATCAAGTTTTGTCTAAGCAGCAATTCCTCAGGGTTCAAAATACCACACACAAGAATTATAGAAAGAAAGCACTACCCTCATTTTTCAGATTGCAGCCTACACACTTTATTCTTGTCTTCTCCCAGTTGCCAAAAAGAGAGTATCCATTGCAATGAAGTGGTAAGGTCTGTGCCTGGGGTAGACCTTCTGCATAGCATCTAGTTTGCCTAATCTGCTCCTGGTTTTTGGAGTTGAGGGCCACACCTAGGCTAGTGAGTTTAAAAGTCTGGAACAGGAACTAAGCACTGGGACTTAATCGTTTGTAGAGTTAAATGGCTGGAATGACCCTAGAAACATTTTCCTCCAATGAGTAGCACTTTTCAAAACAGCTCCCAGGAGGAGTTTGCATGACAGCACAGCCTATATGAGACAAACCTTTGCGGTCAGCATTTTGAAGAAAGCTACTCAATTTTGGAGGGTAAGAGAGCTGACTGCAGCATGCATAGGTGCTGTGCTATGCCAGTCAGCCACAGGGATGGAGAATTATCCTAAACACCTCTTATAAACTGGTATATATTTAGCCTTGAGAAACCATCCTCTCCAGGTAAATACATCCAATACAGCCAATGGAGGCAAGTGCTTTTGAGCTCCCTCCACAGGGACTGTCATGTCTAAATTGTGCCAACAGATCTTTCTCTTGGAGACAGCTACTGCTCAGACACAGAGCTCCATCTGCATTAGCCCTGGCACTTTGCTAGCACCTGCAATTGCAGTGAAAGTCCAGATAGGTAGGACAGAACCCATACTTTATTGATTAGCTCCAATGAACTGCATGTCAGGAACTCTGCTGTTATATTTTCCTTTCATTTTCAATCACTTTATGTTGAAAGAGATAGGGAAAAAACTAAAAAAAAATAGACCTGAATTTGCAGACTTTTACGTGAGTAAAAATGAAACTATCTTTTAAAATTAATTTCTCATTTTAGGAGCAACTAACATAAGTGGGCTTATGTTGTGGTAGTACCTAGAGGTCTCAGATAGAATCCAAGTACCCCTTTCAAATTCAGATGTCAAACATGAACAATAATAAAGTTTCTGTCCTATAGAATTTATCCTGGAAATGATCCAAATAGTCCAAGAGGGAAGAATAAAACAAAGTCATGGAAAGCACAGCGATGTACTTGAGATTTAGAAACTAATGAAACTGCGCTTAAAATTGAAAAAAAAAATAATTCAACAGAAGACTTAAAATAATCAGAACTAACTGCCAGGTAAAATATATCAGCTAATAAATGCATAACTGCTGATAAAATACATCCTTCATTTCTACAGGAGAAAAGGAAAAGTAAAGGAAGCTCTGGAGCAGCAATGGCTGAGATATGCTCTTAATTATGCTGTTCAGGCACTGATAATTGCATGTCATACACTGTACACCAGCATCACCAATGAGCAACAACTGTTTAATTAACATCTAGGAGGATGCATATTCATGTCAATCCTACTCTCTTTGTTGAGGGAAACAAAAGCTACAGTATATCTAATGGTTTCCTTGTCACTGCTGCAAATCACCTCTGCCATGTACATCATGCTTGTGCATATGCACAAAATCCCACCCAGCTACCATCTCCACTTTCTGGATCACCCATTTTTTAGTTTATTGGTTTTGATTATTTCCATTTTATCTAAAGATCTGTTGGGGCTTTGAAGACTGTGTTCCTCTTACTTTGAGACTTTGCTGACTATTTTACCTTAGGTTTTTGTTGTCTTTTGTACATGCTTTTCATGCATGGGTAACCATGTGGCAAAGTTTGTTATTAATTGATCCATATTAAAACAAAATAATACCCCAAACAAATAAACAAACAAAACAACCCCAAACAAACAAACAAACACCTAAAAAAACAGCCAACAACCCACAGTGGCATATCTGAAATTGAAAAGTAGCAGACTCTAGAGTGCTCTTAGAAGCAATATTTGACACTTTATAATATCTTATCCTTGGGCAGAATCTGAGGATCCCTTAATGGTACTGAAATTAAGAGTCAAACAATAAGCAATGTTAATAATTACTTTAAGACAGAGAAAGCAAAGAGATCTCATGCTGAGACATATAGAAGAGGAAAATTTGCTTTGACTTGCAGTTAATGCAGAGAGTAACCTTATCTGGAAAAAGCTAAGAATTTTTTTTCTGAAATATGCACAGTATATTTTTTTAGCCTCCTTCACACATGGATTTCACAGCTACAATGAGAAATAAAGTGAGCTTCTCAATATTTCCACTGTACATGCAATTGATGCTGATCATAAATTTACTGGCTATAAAGTCTGAGAGGACCACAAGCATCACTGTTTGAATTCATGAATAAAAGATACTGAAGAATGGACAAAACTTCTTTTTGAAAAACTGCTGCTCTTGAATTTGAAAGCAGCAAATATTATCAAATGTCTCTTTTTCCATAGAATTATTCCTTAGAGGTGAACAACTTTTTCTTATTAAGACTAAATTAATTAAATTTTTCATTACATCCAGTTGTCTGATCATTTTTAAGGTTCTTCTCTAAACCTTCTCCAAGCCGCTAGGGTGTTATTCCAGTTCTAGCACATGTTATCATAGATAATTTCAGTTTTAGATGGTGGTTCTATATAGAAGTTGTCTTCTTCTCCAGGGTGCTTTCTCTACACCTTCAAGAGTGGCTTGCAGTGTCACACGGGGAGCTGATATGATGATTCACAGCTAGGTCCTTATCAACACCTCTGCATCCTTTTCAGAATCACCACTTCCTAGGGCAGAGTTTCTTCATGCAGTGGAAGTCTATATGTTTTGCCAGGCACTGAAACAACTTTTAAAGTTTTAACTGGGGAGGTGAGGAGAGACAAAGCTCTATTTCTTGCTTCCTGGCAAGTGCATTTTTATTACACGATCAACAATGGACAAATGGAAATACATGAAGGAGCAGGATTTGGAGATCCAGGTCTCCTTCCAGCTCAGCTGGGCTGCCTTGTTTGTATTTTTTTCTGCACCTATGAATTTTCCATTCATGGTCTAGCAGCTCAGTGTCAGGATGAGAGACGATGGGTGCTAAGATCTAGATTTACATACACTTTATGGTTATGAAAATATCCTGTAGCAAGGGATGTGATCCCCTCTATTTATAAATACACTCTTAACTGTTACCAAATGTTGACTATATATAACAAAAGTAAGTCACAATTAGGGTCACAAGTTATGTGAATTGCCTGAAAAACATCAGTGTATGTTGTATCGATTCCAGCTTATTATTTGAAAAAGATGAAACACCTGTAAGAAAAGTAGATTATGATAATTACCTGAGATATACAGCGAGTCATCGACAATTTCTGCAAAAATTGCAGTAATCTTCAGCTCTGAAAATACTTCCCATAAGAATATATTTGAATCCAAACTGCAGACACATCAGCATGAATATCTGAATTTGTTTAAGTGTGTGAATGTCCTTAAGTTTTTAATGAGATCTGATTGCTGAATATCAGAACTGGGAGGGAAAGAGAGTGAAAAAGACAGTAAAACTGAGAAAAGACCTGGAGCAGCAACTTCTGTCCTGCAAGTTTCACTGCAACATCTCGGACAATTAAAGTGGATTAAACCATTATATGCACTGATTGACTAAATAAAATAAAATTCTGCTTCTCTAAGAAAATCCTAGCATCAGTAACTTGAAATGAAAATGACTTTTAATTATTTCATGATAAAATACAAAAAAACCATGGAAATAATTATATAATAAAAACTTATGAATATTTTTACTCATTCAGAACAGTACTCCTGAGGTTAACTGTAAGGTATACGTATCAGACAGAAGTGATTGCAAAACAAAGGCAGAGAGAGGCTGTGCTTACATCTGGAGGGACAGGGCTACAGTTGCCTGGTTAGAGCTGCTGCTGCCCAAGGGCTCAGGGTGAGCTGCCAGGGTGGGAGCTGGGTGCACAACACTGCCCTTCTTTGTAGCTAGAAAGCGAATTCCCCTTTTCAAGCTGGCAATCAGCAGTTTCTCACACAGAGAGTGAGTCTGAGGGTCTGATAGATGGGCTTCTACTAATTTCTCTGCAGTGGTTTATGTCTCCATCTGATTGTTCCGCTGGCTTGCCAGAAGCTGCCCTCCCTGTAACAATGGCAGCTTAAGAGGATTTGAGTTGGCTATTAGCTAGTCCTGTTTGTATTCTGTGTTTTTGTCCAGACTGACTTTCCCATGCAATGTAAGATTAGATATTAACTTGGTATTTGGTGTGGCTAGTGCTGTGACACCTCAAAAGCCTGAGATAACCTCTGACAGACAGGTGGAATGGCCAGAAATATCTAAAACAAGTTCTCAGAGCTCATTTTTCAGTGCGTTTCAAGGCAATTCTTTCTCTAAGCAACTGCCAGCTCTGGCAAGCATCAAGTGAACAGTTTCAGACCAGTTCCTGCAGTTGATATGACAGCCTTGCTTGTACTGTAATTGTCTTTGCTCCTTAATACCTGTTCATAGATTGCAGGAGAATGTTGCTTGCCCACTGATAATAGATTGCTGTGACTCACAAAGGCAAATATAGAAGCAGGCAAAAGTTTTGAAAATGAATGAATGTAATAGAGGTCAATTCTCAAGCATTCTGAATGTATCACTTAAAAGACGGTGACATTGATTTTTGCTATGTATATCCCATCAGGAGTAATTGAGTCAGGAAGACATTTATGCATCTAATATACTTGCACGACTTTCAGTGATGAAATTGGGAGTTGGGTTCAGATTAGAGTGTTATTGGAAGTGCCTCTCCACCAGTTCAGCTTCTAAGAACAGCGGAATAAATGTGAATTAATGCTTTGCAGTAAATCTCACGACATCTTTTTATTGATTCTAAAATTCTAATGATATCCAGGAAATGCAGATTGAGAAAAACTGCTGTGATGTAACAAAACCTCCTTTTATAAATGTTATGGAATGCATATGCATTTGCATTTCTAGGGGGTTTTTTTTAGTATAAAGAAGATGTAGAATTTTTTATATTGTCTAAGTAGATTTTAATGGAACTTTGAAATTCATTATAGTCTTTTAGTCATCCAGTCAAATTACAACTAATATCGTCTGCCTGAGGAACTAAATCCTAGTGGTGGATTGTATTGCAGTAAGAGTGTGGTAGGTCTTTCAGCTATGTAAACCATCTGTGCCCTAAGTTCAGCAAGACAAGAGACTATTGACCAGGTGCACAAAGGAGTGAGACATATTGCTTGACCATGGTCGCCTTGGTTTCCAATTTCCAGAATGGTGGTGTGTCAAAAATGCCAGCAAAAAAAGGTGAAAGGCAGGAGGATTTCAGGGGGAAGTAAGACCTGGTGAAAGGAGTTCTCTGTCTTTTTGCAGACAGTCCTATACTGACCCTGATATTATCTTTTTCTTCAGATGAAGCTATGCCCTGAGAGTCAAGCCCTCACTCTTATGCATCTGGTCTTTGCCCTAGAGCAGGATAAAATGTTTTCAAATGTAAGAAATTTTGGAAAAAAGTAGTAGTCACAGAGTAATTAGCATCTGCCCATAAAGAGCTAAGAATCAAACTTATCTTTGGGTTTTTTGTAAACATTTTTTAGGAAAAATAACAGAAGAAAGTTTTGAAAATACTGGAATGTGTTGTATAAAAGCTTTCAAGAGAAAGAGCTGTCCTTTGGGTGAGATGCTTTGTTTCAACTTTTCACAAATACTGAAAACAGTGTTTGCATTTTGAAACTAAAGAGCCTTCAAAGTAGAATAAAAAACCTGAAATAATCCATAAATGAAACAGTTATTCAATCTGAAGCAAATATTAGATATTTTTTGTGTCAGTCACTAAATATGTCAATTACAGCTATAAAACTATGGCTACTAATACTATTATGTTATTAAATAACTGAAATTCTTTTTTAGTTACTTGGTCCTAAATCTGGAGGGTCCTCAGTAAAATTATACTGTTTTACTCAGTTCCTGTATAGGAAGACCTCATAAAAGTACTACTCCGGCTTGTTCCCAAACATGCACAAGATCAGGTATTTAAGAAGTTTCTTCTCCTCTTCCAGTTAAAGTAGATAATAAAATATGTTGGCCAAAAAGGTACGTTTCCACACATGGTCTGTTAATATCTGTTTCAATTGTTCCATCTAGTGGAATTTTACCTCTATTGTCTTCTTCAAACTGACATGTCATTAATCCAATAAGGATTACTTATTATTCATGTGCTAGTGCTTCAAGTGGAATTTCTATTGTGAAATCCCACAGATCCCACAGGTCCCAAGATAAACCCTTGCAACTTTTTATCTCTGTAAGGCAAATATGTGAAAAAATACAGACTTGTGTATCTTTTATTTTCATAATCCTGTTTATTTTTCAGGTTCTGTGACTTCTGTCTTCATGTGTGGTACCTCATTCAGGTAACAGCTGAATGGCAGTAGAGATTATGATAGTCAGGAATTGCCTTCCTACTGGTGACTCCTCATCATTCTGCAGAACTTAAATGTGCCAAGTAAGCCTGCCAGCCTTCCAATTCTTTCTTAACACTGAATCCAAACTCCTCTGAATTAGTAGGTATCTACTTCCAAATGTAATGCCAAAGAAAGTATGAAACTAGAGAATGGAGTCCTCTCTGGTGTCATTTCAATGTTTCTGTATCAGCAGCTCACAGAATCGCAGAATGTTAGAGTTTGGAAAGGACCTCAAAAGATCATCTAGTCCAGTCCCCCTGTTGGAGCAGGAACACTTAGATGAGGCTCATCTTTGCTACAGAACCAAATCCCCTTAGACCAGTGTTTTCGCAGTCTCAGTCCCCTCCTTGGTGCTGTATCTCACTTCTTTCTTCTGTTGTCAGTCTTTTTCCCTTTCATTTCAATGCTTTTGTTCACATTGTACCTATGTTTTGGACCCTTTTGCCATATTTTTGTTAGTCATCCATTCTCTTTTTGCCTGTCTTAGGAGAGTCAGCTGCCTTAATTCAGTGAACACACAGAGCCTCTGGACTTGTTGTCTGTTCCTCAGGGCAGAACCTACATCATCTCTGAGTCATCAGCATTTCAGCCATCTGAGGGAATTGATAATATTAATAAATTCCCAATATTAAGTGGTTCTTATTAAGAAGGAGGCTGTTTTTTCCTTTTCTGAAAAGGTGTTAACATATTATCAGTTAACATGCAGAAGACAATTTGTTTATTGCTAATTAACCACCTACAGAGCAGATGCTTAACCTGAACTACACCTTTCGAGGGAATATCCAGAGGCTGAATTTACCCGGCATCTTTATAGATATTAAGTACCTATGTTTACTACTGAGCAGTAGCAAATTATTTCAGAAATATCCTGGGTAAGGGAAAATAACTTGGGGAAACAGACAGCTAATTAGAGTCAGGAAGTTCAAGGCCAGATGTTTCATGGCAGGAAATCATGCTGTGTACATGGTAAGGTATGAGAGCTATATGCTGTGAATCTCTTCATGTAAATGGAAGTATCCTGAGGCTCCTGAAGGTGCTCTCCTATCACTGTAACAATGGCGAACCCATCGTCCTTAGCTTTGCAATTTTCCAAGTGTTTGGGTTGTCAGTCGGGGGGAGTAACCCTACATGGGGAATGCTGATAAAGGCATTCATTCTTTTTTTGCTGTTTCTTGGTGTTTTGGCATTGAATGAAAATGAGGAACCTATAACCTGTATAATATTATCTTATTGGAAGAGTAGATGGTATTGATATTCAGGAACATGACTGATAATGTCAAGGCCCAACCTTCACTTTCTTTCCAGCTACAGAATATTAGTGATCCTCATGATTAGGAAGATTTCTCGTAATCGAAGTAATTATGGTTCAAATTTGTCCTACAAGACTATTGTACTTTTGTATCCAAGTGAAATCTTTCTTACACTTGTTCTTTTTGTCTGTAAGGGTCATAATTTAGATGGCAGAATATAAAACGGCCCTGCAAACACCACTACTCTTCAGTGCTCTTTTGCAAAAGAGAAGGATCTGTTTCCAACAACAAGGCTCAGTGTCTTGAGTTACATTTGCATGTGTAATTTTGTGCTTCATTGCCCCTAATGTGCTCTTACAAGGTATTATTTTTGAGCAGAGCTATAAATGACTGCAACACAAACCACTGGCTTTATCACCTCTTGGTCTTGGATTTGTGTCTTATCTTTAGATAAATGCATATGGAAAGCTTTGCTCACTGAATTGCATATAGCAGCTTACTCCCCAAATGTACAATACATAATTCAACAGAGCCTTATGTAGTTGTCAGCTTTTCCTCAGAAAGAAACCAGCTGTTTAGAAGGCTGAAGCAATAAAGTATTTTTGGAAGAGCTTCCCCTCATGGATTTCTACAGCTCTTCTCAGCTCCTGTTACTAAGACAGATTCAATAACAAATTTACAGGAAAGGGATGAAAACTGGACTTAAAGCCAAATGAGAGCTTTTGCCACCACTGACTTTCCTCGCTCTTTGAGAAATGTGAAATGAGGGAGAGAGAGGGCAGTCTAGTACTTCTCATGCTACTTTACACTTTTTCTGTTTAGATCAGTCTGTTCATGTTTTCTCAAGAACCTCTGTGTGACACTGAATCACTGAGACACAAACCTATAAAAGGTATTTCATACATCCATAACATGTATACCTAGAAGGCATTTAGGATATAACTTCACTGTCATACTAGGAAGAAAACCTTGGTTCTTAGAGCAATCAGTGTCTCATGTCTGTACCGTTCAATGACATTACCTTCTGGAAAGGACTAGGTTTGTTCATGTGGTGTGTTAATAACACAAATCTTTGTTTCATGACTGCAGCATAGGCCTTTTGTGTCTCTTTGTACCTAAACCTTCTCAACTAACATAATTTTCCACATTTGTGTCCTACAACAGTGTGTGGTGGTGGAGTGTCCTATGTAGGCGTTCTGTGCTGGCATGTCCTGTATTAGGGCACTTGATGCCACACATGCTGAAGGGCTTTCTTTAGTGCTCTTAGTATGACTTTAGTACAGGGCTAGAAAAGCATAGCCAGAAGCACAGTGCTTGAACCCTCATGGGCATCAAATCAGCTCCTAAACACAATCTACACAAACATGACATATGAGGTATAAACAAGACCTTCTGAAAACTTCCTCACAGACATGAAGTCTAAAATATTGATAGATTTCTTTAGCCTCCAACTCCTCCTCCACAAAAAGTACAGAAATATGGAATATGTTTCCCCTGAGTCCCCCTCTCACATCTTGCTCTTATAAAATACCGCAAAGATAAAGTGTAAATTAGTTCTACCGGTCCTCACAGTTATTAAAAAACGTATGAGTTCACATCTCTCTCTTCCCTCACACACCTATGTAATGACCATGTGAGTCTAGTCTTTCTCATTTATAGTATCTGTGGGGTTCCAACAGTGTCAGGCATGCAAAATGAAAAGCCTTTATATGGCCAAACACTTAAATTCCCTATGCAGGCAGCCAGTACTTTGAGCATCTGATCCCCTCCCACATTGTTACCTAGATATGACGCTGACACAGTCTGCATCCTCCACATTGTGCCTGTGGGAGAAAAAAATACCCCAACCTCTGATGGGCACATCATTTAGGATGACCAATCATCTATCATCAAACATACATATTTTAACACTTGTATATATGGAACAATTTAAATGAGAGGTTAGTCTGATGTAGAAATAGATATATGATCAGCCTCACCATAGTTTAAAGAAAGGCCTTCTCCTGCTCACCAGTGTGATGAAGGTGTTGTGTTCTTGTGTCTTGTTGACAGAAGCAGAAGCAGAAGAAGAAGAAGAAGAAGAAGAAAAAGGTACATATACCTCTACTTGTTCTGGTCAGGGCTGCACTACTTGTAAGTTGATCTATGGAACGTAGTGTCTTCTTTGAGGGTAGCAGTGGTTGAAGAGAACATTTTTGAGGAAGCAGGGAGTGGGGAAAGAAGGATCCATCATAAGAAAGGATGTTGGCTTGTTCTGTAGCTTCATACTCAGGGTGCAGATAAAACTAATAGCAAAAGAAGACCATGGACTATCAACACCAATGCCAGTCCATTCCCTACTGCTTCTGCTTCTTTTAAAATGGGGTAGTGACATTCATTGTTGTCACATGAGGGTGAATAATATCAAGATCTTTCATCTGGTGATAAGGGAAACACTTGGGTGATGCAATGCTGAGCATAATATAAAGTTTGTTTGTATTTTGCTTTTCTCGGGTATAAAACTAAAAATGCAGTTGAAAAGTAAATGTTTAGTACTTACCAAGCTGTAGTATCACTGCAATGGTTAACTAGTTAATGTTTGTGCAGTGCTTTGACTGAGGATGTAAATTATCGAGAATTATTGTTGTTAAGAATCATTGAGATTCCCATTGTTTTAATCTTTACCCACACCCACTTACAGTGATTAGTTTTTATTGGTATTCAATAAAAAATAACTCATTCTGAGATAATGCTGCCAGTTCTAATATATCAGTAGTCAGACAAGCTCACCAATTACTTCAAAATCAAACAGCTTCACAGAAAAAAATAGAAGTACGAAGATTTTATTTGAGTCCATACAATGAGACCCTACCTGGAGAAGACACACAGCTTTAATGTCTGATGGGACTTCATCTCTGCTGCTGGCTTGGTTGCTTGTGGGGGGATATCTAAGGACAAATTTTGCTTTTCGTTGCTCCATGCAGTTCCATTGACTTTAATGGGACTGGAAAGATTGTTTAAGAAGAGAAAGTGGTTTGCAACTTTACCTTTCTTCCATTAGCAGGCCATATGACTTAAATGAAATATAGGGTGAAATTTCTTTAAGAATGACAAAGCACCTGGATATTCTCAAACCATTGTCTCTGCCTGGCTGATTTGTTAGCCCTTCTTTTCACACAAATAATACAAATGATGATAGGATGACTGTGGCACAGTCGGTGCTCTCATGATCTTCCATGTCTACTAGTAACTTGCTCATGTTAGAATTATCACTTTATGTTAAAGCAACAATTTAACGGTGGCTTTTATCACACCTCTTTTACATCCATCAACATGGTGCTGCCAATTTCTCCTCTTAGATTCAATTTTTGAGATCATTGCTGCATTTCTTCTAGTTCATATTCATGAATTGCACGTTTGCTAAAACTGTATACAAATTTTTGTTCTCCTTTGTACTGTGTATGAGGCATAAAACACCCTCCACAGCTCTGGAGAATAGCTTGTACATCTTACTATCCACTTACCAACGTTTATTTTTCACTAAGGCCAGATTAAGTGTGGATTCTGTGAAATAAAATTAAGTATCAGTGCATAGTTTATATATGAAGGTATTCCACATCAAATCTACAGCAAGGATATCATGTTAATGCAGATGCACTGAGGAATCATTAATACTAAAAAGTGAAAAATGCACTTGCAGTGCAAAGTTTCTCTCTCTTTTTCTTAGTTTTCCCCTCCCCTTTGCTCCCTGATATGCTCTAAAGCAAAGTGCTACAGAGACTTTTTGGCATTCAGTTTGTAGAATCTCATAAAAATGATGTGATTGAAATTCTCCAGACACAGCTTGGCTTCAAGATGTAAATAATGTTTTTATACTGATTTCCAGAAGCTCACTAAAAGCATTGAAATTGTAACATAACTATTCTCTGGGAAAATAAAAAAAAAGTGGAAATATCATTGAAGAAGGGATGAAAATTATTACTGTGAACAAGTTCAATCTTGTAAAGTTTCTTCCCTGAAAGACAAGCTTAAACTTGCCTGAGCATTTCCCCAGCCATGATTTATATTTGAATTTACTATGTGTTGGCAAGATTTTGCAGTCCATTCAGCCCAAGCTCAAGCTCAACTACCACTGAAATCAAAACAAATACCGCAGGGTTATATTTACTGGAGGTCAAAGTGGTATGAAAAAATAAGACCAAATTTGTTATGTAATTATTTGTTATATAATTATTATTTTTGCTTACACTTGTTGACCATTTAGATTTTTAAAAATCCTTCTGTACAGCCAGCATGTACAAAAAGAAGCTACGTGGCTTCAAATATCTGACAGTTCTGAGGATCAAGAGAATAATTTGGTTTATTATGACTGTCTGTGTTGCTTGACCTAACTAAGATGTGAAGAAGTATGTGTCGGGTATTTTATTTTCCATAGAAATTGCTCTCTGTGCAACAACAGGGCAGGTAGTGTGACTCGGTCAGAACATTTACTACCATTCTCTGGAGCAGGAGGAAAAGGAGAAGAGTGAGGAGAGAAAAATAAAACAAACAAAGAAATAACACCTTGTTTTTAAGAGAACTACATATTTCTGCTGTAATAAATCTTTGGGTACTGACCAAACATTTTCTGAATGTTTTCAGTCAGTGTGGTCACCTTCTGAGTTGCCCATATCTGTCGCTCAGGAGTTGAGATTTTCTTGCATTGTATGTATAAGCTTATATGGGTATAACATATTCATTTCACTAATCAGGAAGAAGTTAGGATCAGTGCCTTTTTACTCACATTGACTGTGTTCTCTCTATGTTGTAGCTCTGTGTGAGGAGGGACACTTTTGTGCAGCCATGCCCTCAGTAGGGACCAACTTTTAAACTCAGATTAAAAATGTGACTAAAAGGACTGTTTACTTAAACAGGTAACAATGGTTGTCCATTTAAATTTCAACCATTTACGAATGTGAATCTTTTCGGAAAACACCTCTAAGCAGTATTGCTCATCGGAAAGACCATGGTCACTCCCACAGGTTTATTCTGTGCTGAAAACCCCATTCATCTGTAGAGGAATCTCCCTTACAGAAATAGTAAATGGTGCTGGTGAATCTCCCTATGAAAATAGATACATATGTTTGCAACGTTTCTGAATACTTTGCCCATTAGGATCTTGCCTATTTTCTCTGGTCTTTCCTGCAGCCCAACTGCCTCTAAAGAAGAGAAAGGTCAGTATCATTCAAAATAGGTTTCTATAGAAGGTTGAGACTTACCACAATTTAGCTGTCCGCAACTGTCTTTCACTTAAAATGGAGGAAGTGGTGATGAAAATTATGACGGTCCATTTCTGTGTGAAACAAACCCGATTTTCTTCAACCACTGCTGCAGGACTGATTATAGGTGTCTATGGATGTTTCTTTCTTACTCTGCTACTCTTGTTCTACAGGTAAACTGAGCCAACTTTTCATACTACGTCTTTCCTGTAGTTCAAGAATTCACCTTCAGTGTATTTTCTCCTTCCTTTTGTCCAGTTTCGCACTTCTGGTTGTTCCATGTAATTCAAGTGAGAGGCAAGGGAGAACTCTGTGTAATGATACACTAAGACTGTTTTAAAATAAAGGGAATTCTGACAGTCAGTGAGATATGGGGTGCACTGAGACTAGTGCTTGACTTTGAGGTCCTGATTTTCTGCCATATACAATCTTGTTTTATTGTTTTCACCAGCACAGTTGAACATCAGACACTTGCTTCCTTGCTCAGGAACATTCTGGATCCAATTTGCACTTGCTCGGTAGCAACTAGAATCACTGATGGGACAGCAATGAACCACACACAGAAACATTACACTGTGAAATCTTTTTCAGTCTGTGTTTCTACTTCTGTTACTTAAACTGGAAGGTAAGTCTCCAGTATTGGCTACATCTACATTTGGTGAAGATACGACTTCTGGGTTCTTCCTGGGTCCATGCTGCTGAGCATGGAACAATAGTAAATAGCTGAAACAATCTTATCTTTACTAAGAACTGTTTATCCCATAAAACTAGTGGGTTTAGCAGAAGTTAAGAAGCAGATATCATACTGTAAACAAATTGTTGTAATTTACTCAAGAATTTTTTTTAGGGTTAGTATTACCAGAATGTAAACTTTAATTCACAGTAGAAAATGGAACAAGGTCTATCATCTTATTTCTCGAAGCAGGTATGTTTGACAATTAATTCTGAAAGCAAACATCACTATAATTAAAGAAGAGAAAAAAGAATAGAAGTTACCTTGCAACTGCTCTTGACATTTGCTCATTGTAAAGGAAGAGTCTTGTTCTCTCAGTATCCTTCAGTTACACCACTGATATTATTTTTCTTCCATTATTGCTCTAATATTAGCATGTGTTCATTGCTTGTTAACAAAAGCAACAGCCTTTACTACGTGCTTCAGTCCTTAATAGCACTAAAATCAAATAAAAATTGAAAATTGAAAATAATAGTAGAAAAAACATGCATATCAGTCGAATGTCTTTATTGTGGATGTACTAACTTTTCTTTTTTTTACCAGTCTGTATTTTGGGTTTCTGCACTGGACCACCAGCATACTCTTTGTTTTACTTAAACTTTCTTTCCCCTTCCAGTGGGCCCAAACATAACTCTTTTCAAGAATCTTGAAGCACTGTTCTTCTGCAGCCTGAAATTCAGTATCTGAGTTATATCCTGGGGATTGGAGTGGTATTATGTTGTCAACAGGGCTGCAGCTGTTACTATCATGTATAACACATGTTTAAAGTCCTTTCAGTGTAGCTCTTTCTTTTGGTGGAGTTCTTTTTCCTCTTCCAGTTTTGTTGGTATTGTTGTTGTTGTTTTTGTTTTTATTCTTTTCATGGCTTCTTGGGAGAGAAGAAAAAGGAGGAATTTACTGGAGTGCCCAGAACACTGAAAATGTAGATACAAGGCCTTCAGATGAAAAAAAATGGTACTTCAGTCCAGCTCTAAATGGGCAGAGATCCATGTTAGAAAAATCCCACTATCACCACAGTTGCCCTATTGAGAAAATGTAGGAAAGACTGAGTGAACTTGGAGATGAACTGTGAACATATCATTAAGGAAACGCTCAAGTTGAAAGCATGTTGCAGAACTTAGATGTTCACACTTCAACTCTGTCCTCCTTCGAGTTTGTCCCCTCCTGTTTTTCAGTCCAGCACAGTGAGCATCCCACTGCTGCCCATGGCCTGTTACCCACCACCACTCTGGTGACAAAGAGCCTGTACCTTGGAACTCACTCACTTTCAAATGAGAATGAGTACAAGTGGAAGCAACTACAAAGCCAAGCCAAGTCTCCATTAAAATACTAAGCATGTATGAAACAGGGATTAGAGGATGACTTAAGATAAAGACAGCAAAATTCTCAAACAGCACCAAATTGCTACTGAAGCATCTTTATCTTTCTCAAAGCAAAGCGGTTTTCAACATGTGGACTACTAGCACTCTGGGAGTGATCTCTTGTGAGATGTGAAAAATAACTAAGAGAAGAAAAGGACATCATCAGAAAGCTTACATTTGCTTTTCAGGAATACATGCTTTAAAAAAAAAAAAAGGTGTATTAGTTGAACAAGGTTGAAAATGACTGCTACTCAGAAAATAAAAGCATAGAGTAGAAGAAGCACTGCTATTGTGATGCACTGAAATGAATTGTCTGGTCAAATTTCCCTTTATTTTCTGACGTGTTTAGTTCTGATGGCAAGAAATTTCTTCCTGGCATGGAGAACACTATAGTGAAGCTAGTCTATGACTGGTGAAACACTCAAGAAAGTATTATTTTTCAGAAATGCGATGATAAACTGCAAATCCTAAGGTCAAGTGACTGAATTATAATAAAACAGTAGTGGGGATGTGACTAGAATCCATGGCAGATTGTAGAAAAATGCAAATTAAAAGAACACCTACCCTTTCAATTTTATTTTTTTTTTTTTTTAATAATCAGTGTAAAACCAGAATAATTGTTTTATAACAGGTTGTGTTAGATCTCAGACTATGTGTACAAAAACAGTCTATCTCCCTGTATTAGTAAAAATACAGACTAGAAAAGAAACACTGTAACATCTGATCTCCTATTCCTTTTCTCACTGTTAAGTAAAACAGCTGCAATTCCAAAGGCAGTGCAAGAGTACTGCCATGATCCCTGACTTTCCAAAAGCAACCAAACAATATCATTTCACTTAGGAGTCTATAAGGAGGAAAGCTTTAATGAACACTAAATTTATTTTTAAAAGTCTTTAAATACAGCAGCAGTTTGGAGGCATGTAGAATTATAACAGACACTTAGAAGGAAAAGCAGTTATAGTCAAGCTTTCCAAACGGATGAGTAGAACTGCACAAATGTAGCTATATTTTAAAGAAAAGTTCTATCCACAAATCTAATCCAGAAGTCCATTGCTCTGGTCAGATCACCCCAGAACACGGTTCCATTGGGGTGCATATCCCACCCATCGATACACCACAGAAGAACAACAGCTAGGGATAACAAGCATGTACTTATTTATTCAAAATGAAACAAAATAAAATAAACCAAACCAAAACCAAACCTCAAACCGTAACAAAACTAAACCAAACCAAAACCAAAACAAAGTCAAAACAACAACAAAACCAAACAGACAAACCCAATAACATTACTTGAACCACCAGGTTGCATATTAAATTAATGTATCTTACCACAGGACTGCATTTTTATTGCACTCCTTCTTGATCATCTTGAAAAATCATATTCTGTTTATGGATTTTGTTTGTGCCTAACTTTTGCATTTCACACCAGTTTGCAGGCTCCTTGTGAGAGAGATTGTGCCTTTGTCTTTGCTGAGATGGATTAAAAATCCCATAAACTAGGACTCTGATTGAGTTTTTGTTGTCGACAACAGCCTTGCCAATACTAATGTATAAGTTACAAGAGCTGCTATGGAAGCTGAGTTCTTTTTTTAACATTCCATTAAAAAAAAAAAAAAAAAAAGGCAAAGGAAAAAAAAAGGTGGAACAGTTTGGAATCATGAAACAGTATAATGACATGTATTTGCAGAAGCCATGTAGAATACTGAGGAAAATGGACATAATGTAATTAGTAATTAATATGCATATTTCTTTCATCGACATTCTGGTGATGGCAAAATTGGACAAGGAGGACCTTTCAGGCAGCTGGCTATGTAACCTTACAACTCAGAAAGTTGAAGTTAGAAAAATGAAGTTCATGTTTCAGCAGACTTAACTGTCTTAGTCTCCATACACTTCTCACCTTTTCCAAAGTATTCTTTTGCCAAATAGGTAAGATAAAACTAATATTTCTAAAACCACTAACAACAAATGTTTTAATGTAAGTGTAGTAACAGATTCAAGCACTTTACTTTTTAATTTCACATTTCACTTTCTGCACACAAAGTAGTTCACCAGGAGAAATGACTGAAACAATGGAAAATGAACATTAAGGAACAATTGTACACTGAGCTTGCCTCGCAGCCAAAAACATAATTGGTGTTTTCCATCTCTGATTCTTTGAAACTTGGCACTGTTGAAGTGCAATCCGTGATTTTTCCTTGCAATTTATATTAATATAATTTATGTAATCATGGTAATAGAGAAGGTATGTCTTTTTTCCAAGCATGATACCTCAAAGTATTGTTTATATCTTTACTGACATACCTAGCAAATAATCTTTCCAATCAGCTTTGGCTAGAGTTTGTATATAAAGACTTCAATTAATAGGTCATAAAATGACAATAAAGAGGGAACTGGTGGACTGGGATAGAAGTCACATGGATTGTACATATGAGGTGCTTTCTGCACAGGTTTAAACCCACAAGAGTGTGTCTGAAAAAACAGATGAGAGAAAAAAATGGCTTGGGTTAGCCATATTTCATCAAACATATAAGGCACTCAAGAAAATGAGACTCGCCATGCTGAGAAAGAATAAGAACCCATATAACTCCAGGCTGCCATTGATGAACTTGTCCTCCATAAATTTGCTTAGTTCTTTCTTAAAAACATTTATTCATTGGACTTTCACAACATCCTCTGGTAATGAATTCCATAATTTAATCACATACCTTGTGGAAAAAGTAATTCCTTTAATTTGCTTCCAATCTGCTACTTGATAATTTCATTGACTGTACCTATTTTTTTGACAATGCTAAAACTATTAGTGTTGGCAATTTTTTTTTTTCTAATGTCAGCTTTTCTCAAAACCAGTTTGGACCTGGGCGGGAAAGGTGTTTCAACACAGGAAAAGAAAATAATCCTGCCTGAATCAGGAAAACTGTTTTTGCAGAAAGATAACAATTTGAGGGAGGAAGGGAGAGGAGAGCCAGAGGTACCTGGACAAATAGCCATGATAGTATAGAAAGAATTTGACAAGACAGAAATGCATCCCAGTTACAGTTTTGAATTAATCTGGTTGCATTTTGCTTTAAGTTAATTCTTGTAAGTTTACATGAACAATGCTTTAGTTTCAAGGACACTGATCACCGCGTATCATTGCAACAGGATTCTGAAGGGTTGGCTGATACCCGAAAGCAAACGACTGATAATTATATTAATATATAATATATAATAAATATATAATAGTTCAACATCTGATACGAGTCCAATCTAAAGGAGAGAATTCAGATGGTTTGACTGTCACAGCATGTCCTGCATTTGACAAGATTTATAGAAAGTGTCCAAAGAGAGAGAGAGCAGCTAGATTTGTTAGCCGAGCAGCAACATGCAATGAAGTGTAGTGTAGAATTTCATCTGTACTGTAATAGAGGAAATTTTTATCTCAACTATGAGTAACCCTGAACATGAATACAGCTAGACTTTTAACTGATACCTGTTTCCTAAGATACAGTAAGGACAAAGTACCAGGCTCTAATGATTTTGCTGCCTGACCCATGTTGATATGTAACATGATGGGATTTTTCATACTTTTTTTCTTTTATAGTACTGAAGACTGCAGTATTGAAATGAACTGCTGAGTGCAGCAAATGCTGCTCAGAGAGCTCTTCTGTTTAAAACAGAGCTTTTGGATGTTGCTCGGTCTGCTTTTTAAAATAATTTTGTAAATAATTTTTTGCAACATTTAACTATTTTTACTTTGCTTTTTATGTTTGAGATACTTTTCAAAGGACTTCACAGATGTTTACTGAGAAATCTTTATGCTTATTATTGTACAAATGTCAGTGATATGAGGACTTGAGTACAGATAGGCCAGCTAAATTTCAAGATTGCTTCTCAGTTGTGTGGGAAAGGCTCATCACATGTAAAAATACCTGATGAAAAGTTGTGTTTAATATGTGCTTCATATTCAAGATGCACACAGTAGTCCTTGGAGAAGGACAGGCATTTTCAGAAGCAAATTAACTCATCAGTTTTAGGCAGGTATCTTAGGATGGGATGAACTGCTCTTTGAAAGGGCTCTTTTCTCTGCACCAGCAGTATGGTGAACCCAAGCCACCAGCTTTGACTCCAGTTAAACAGCTGAAGGTAATTAAGGTGACTCTTACCCCTTGCTCTAATTTCCTTAACAAGGACTCTTAGAAGATGAGATGTTGAAACCAAACTGGTGAAACAAAAATTAGGCAAGCCCCATGTCAACTGCCTTTAAGAAAGTTTTTTTATATTGATTTTTTTTTTTATCATGAACTCTTAATATTAGGAAGCAATCCACAGAGAAGGAACTGCATACTGATTTATTTTGCACGTTACACAAGGAGAAATTAAACAAGCGCAGGAGTTTTAGTTCTGTTCTTGTGCTGTGGGATATAGCTTAAAATCATGACAAGTACCACTTCAAAATCCGTATTCTCTTCTCAAATGTTCACACCTGAGGTCTTGAAATGCCTGAATTATCTTTGACTCATAAAAAAGGTGTTGCCTGCATGTCCTGGTGGAGGTCATTGTAGAAGCCTTCAAGGAGAGTACTGATGATACAAATCTATCTATAACAACCTCTACCTCATTTCTTTATCACTGAAGGACAAACTTTCTCTCAATAGTCCAAGGAAAAGTCTAAATCAAAGTCTTGAAATGCTGAAGCAATACCTTCATTAAATATGTTTCTTATGTGTTCTGTTTGGGTGTAGTTTTCTTCTTTTCAAAAAGAAATCTCTTACAGATGTTACAAGTACAGTGGTGTCAATGAGTCTGCCCAAGGCAGGTGTCGCTCTGTAAAAATGTAACAGAGGACCATTGTCATGGAAACATTGCATTTGTGGCTAACCCTACTCACAAGTTAGACTTCTAAGAAACTAAAGCAGAATCCTGAAATAATCTTTTTATATCTAATGACAAAGTAATGTACCTCAAGGGTAACTTTATTATATATTTTTCATCACAGATCTGAAACAGTTTCTCTCCTATTTCTATAATTCCATCTCTCAAGTGGAAGGCACAGATTCATTTCCAGGGAAAGCAGTGTAGTCGTGTAATCTATGCAATTATTTTCATTCGATTTCTGTCAGCTCAAGCATAGTACCCTCCCAGACAAAAGCCAGTGTAGGGCCCCTGCTGCTACCATTCCAGGAGAGTAGACACTGCTGGACAGACACCACCATCCAACCATCTCCTCTGCATTGCCCCTCCTTGCAAATCCTAGAAAATTGCATGCTGGAAATGTCTGGAAATATGCACTGTGTGCTATTAAGAGCAGGACTTTTAATCATCTTAGCATTAAAAATGGATTCTGCAAAGCAATCCCAAAGGGAATTTGTCATATACATTTTGTTCATCGCTTTGAAGACAGGAATATCATTACTGTAAGCAGCCCTTCAAGAACAATCAAGCAGAAAAAGAGGGGGTGGGGACAGAAAGAAGCTACACAAACTGTAATAGTTACAGACTCAAGCAGACTATCAACAGCTGCAAGGTTAATTACAGATCTTACAAAAATATATTAAAAAAAAAAGAAAAAAAAGAAAAGAAGGGTAAATCTAAGCTTCTGAAATAAAAGATAAGAATTTCTTTAGAGTAATTATAGGCTGCTGAGGTCTTATGTTAATAATAAAGAAAAACATCTGACTGGATTGATGCTGGAAGAGACAGCGACAAGAGGAATACAGGTTGAAAAAAATAATTAAAATCAGCTATCTTGGGTAAGCTGTCATTCAGTTACAGGAAGAAAAGAAATGCTAATAAAATATTAATAGTATCTTTTTAAGATTTTTTAATAACATTCTTTTATACACAGGTAGCACTCCAGTTTGTCAGTCAAGAGCATCAGACACAGAAGTACCAGACGAACAAAACCAGTAAAAGTGAGGAGAAAAGAAAAGCTCTTGGGCAATAGTGTTTGACCTCAAAAAGAAACCACCAAGGCATTCAGGCAAGAGTTGTTTGGAGAAAGCTTTGTGGAAAATCACTGACTCTGCTTTACTTTTCAGAGGAAATTATAGCAAGGAGGAAAAGTTATTTCAGACTGACAGACACCAAATGTCAGCAGTCATGATATAATCAGTGCAGGCTTTATTATATTTAAGTGGTTTGAAAGTCTGCAAATTTCAGACAGCTTTAAAAATCTAGAGGAAGAGTATGTCTAAGAGACAGTCTTATGAATATTACATATACATGGTCTGCGTAGTGTCGCACACAATTTTATGCACTAAATTCTCTTGCAACTGTCCCTGCAGCTTCTTCTTCAGTGGCACCTTTCTTGAGCTGGCTTTCAAACCCTCTGCCCTCTCTTCTATCACATCTTCACATAAAACCACTTTTTTGTTTCTGACACAGCCCACCTCTGTAATGAGCTCCAGAGAAATATACCTTGTCAGTCCAGAAAATCACTGAAGTCACTGTGCTCAGACAAGTTCAAGGTAGCTGATAAATATTAAAGAAATGTCGTGATTTTTTTTTTCCTTCCTTGTAATGTAAACTGGACTTTACTAGAAAGTTGTATTACCTTAGAGGTGGTTCTCAATCCTATCTGCCTTAAACAGCTGCTGGGACAGGCTTACCATTGGCCCTTTTTCTCTCCACAGATAAAGCTTGCTGAGGATGACACATACCATGGACAAGTGATATGAGGTGACTATACCACTGTGTAACATGCAGCTGTGCTGTCACAGCTGTCACAGCTACTGCATACTTCAGCGCAGGTGCCATTAATTTTAACCCTATACCCGCAGTACACTCAGTCTCTTGAAACACACTTTAACAAGCTCTTTCCTTCCAAATCAGCAGACTTCCAACTCAGCCATAACTGATCATATTGGCAAGTTTTCTAAAGAGATATGAGGGGAAACCGAGAGAAACAGTTAAGGTCCTGCCCACAGGAATGTGTTGTGTGGTTTGTGACAGTCACTAACGGCAGGTGTGTATCTGTGGGTGGAAGGAGAATGGGTACTTATTCATTACTGGAGTAAGCTGCCTTGGATATAATGACTGTCAATTGTAATGCATGTTTTAGGGTTGTTTGATAGCTCCTATCAAGCACAGAAAATGGTAAACTCCAGTAGGTTGTTTTATTGGAAAGGAGCAGGGTGAGGGAGAGGGGAATGTCAGAGTGGACTTGTAATTTCTGACAACAATGTCAGTGGGAAATATGTTGTGTTCCTCATGCTGAAAATAGCTCATAAGCATTTCTTGCATCATCGTTACTCAGAAATCTGACAAAGAGCCCATCTTTATAAAACAAAAGTGATCTTTACTTTCACTATGAGAAGCCAATCAAATATTTGAAAATCCTAAAAGCCTGTAAAACACTCAGGTCATTCATGATCCATAGCTAAATATTTCTGACGATGATACCTTAATTCAGCATGTTTGACCAGCCTGCCTTAGCAGTGACTAGAACATGTCACCGTGTAAGCATGGTCTCCCCCTGCAAAAGCATGAGCCATGCATATGTACCATCCCACAGCTCTTGTTAAGAATAAGCTATGTGCCCTCCTCACTAAAAGGTGAGGAAGGAACATAGCTGCATCCAGCTGCTTTCCCAGGCTGGATGTCCATACAGCAGACCCCCGGCCCTTGTGAGAAGGCAGCTCCTGGCACCTGAACTGCTTCAAGTGGCTTCTCCAGCTGTGACCATGCGCTGCCCCAGTCTATTTGGGCTTGACACACAGTTCTTCCTCATAATACACTGAGGGAGTGGAGGGGCCATCTGTCTGCAGGAGGCTGACAACTAACTGGACTTCTGCAGAGGGGTTTGTGGTGGCCTCCATTTCCATGAGCACAAAAAGCAACCTGTGTACAGCAGACCCATGTCTACTGCTTGGAAGTAGCAAGAAAATTTAATAAAGGGGGGGACCAAATTTGGAAAAGACAGTAACTGAAAAATGTTGTCTTCCTGAACAATCTTGTGTCTTAAAGATGAATGGTGACAGAAAACCATTCCAAATGCAGATGGCAGTTTGGTCAAATTAGATATCAGGCTGTGACTACTTTGGTTTCTGAAGCCTATGAAGTGCTGAAGTTTTACATACAAACTGCCAGACTGAATCAAACTAGTTCAATGTCTTTCACTGGGTTCTTCCACTAATCCAGGCCATTTCCTGCTGGTTTAGATATGGGTGTTAAAAAAAACCCCAAAATCAAGCAAGGGATTCTGTGATAAGCCACTATCACGACTGGGATCTCCAATGCCTCTTCTTGGGCATTTTTTATCCTTTGAAGTTTAGGAGATTAAATATTTTCCAGAATTAGTAGATTTTAAATAGCATTTACTGTAACAGTCAGCAATGATAAATAAACAAGTGAAACAATATTTAGTCTTAGATAAGCTTTTTGAAGATTTTTAAAATAACAGTTGTAAAACAGTGTTTATGCCATTTGAATAGGTTGACATCCAGGAATAACCTGTGCTGTAGACAAAACTATAAAATATTCTTGTCAATTTTTGTGAATGTACCTCTATAATTTAGAATTCTACTCAACTTAATTGCTATAGCTATGAGAAGCTCAGATGTTGCTTCACAATAATTTACAGTGATGTTTGGAAAGATCAAAATAAAGCATAACAGCACTGTGATTATCTAAGCAATTAAGATGATGTTTTGTAACCACCTTGTAAATAGCATACATATATCACCAAAGTACCACATCTCACACTTATTTTTCCATGAATTTTATTAACAAGATGCATTGGACTTTGCAGCGAGGATTCATCTCTCCATGTGTAAATGTTTACAGGGTAAATGTATACATCCTAACTCTTTACTTGTGGTCAGTTTAGAGGCAATGGAAAGGAATTAAAGAATGATTGACGTCATTCTTAGGCATGCAGTAGACCAGACTAATTGGTCCCTCAAAATGCATATTTTTGTTATATGAATTTAAGGCAGCCTAGAAAATGTAACACAGATGTCGGCGTGTACATTGCATGTGTACATCTGACAATGACCATCTGAAAGTAGCCAATCCTTATCCCCCTTCAGTTTCCCATATACTTACGTAGCAATGAGGTTCAGGTTTGTAAGTTCTATGAAAGTTCACATCTGCTCATGGGATTTGGGCTGTGAGAGATCTATAAAAACATGCTTTACAATGTGCAAATGGAGGCAAAATGCAATATCTACTTAGTTAAATCCTCAAAAGCAGGACTTGGCATACATGAAACCTGCAGCAATGATCATATGAGCTGAAAGTAGAAACCTGCTCCAAGTCAGGAGAGGTTCTAATAAAAATGAGACATGTCCAAGCTCAATACTACCTGGTGAACTAAGGTGTGTGTGGTGGCTTGTGGCTGCTTGAGAACAGACACTATGTGGCTCTGTAATATCCTACCTTTCAGAACGTAGAATATGTCTGTGGGTTTTCTTACTTAGGTGAACCTACAATGTCAGGTATGTAAATACTGAAAATATCTATGGATCTAGGAAATTTCTATTGCAGGAAGTAGTCAGCAATCTCTGTAGGTTTTGGCCACAGGAATACCCCAGAATCACTGATTTGCATGCTGGGAAGTTTGTCTTCAATATAAAAGGGGAAAAATTCTTCCAAATCTCTACGGTAGTTGCAGTGGTTAGTAACCTTATGATGAAAGACATGATGATTGTGAAGAGCAAGCCCCCATGACTGCCAGACATGTTTTATTCACTAACATTCTTTTTCCATTCAGTCAAAATGGAATCTAGACTAAATAGTTGCAGGTTTTTAACACTTCTTTTATTTATTTATTTATTCTGTCTAAATAATAATCTGAGAAGAACAATTTGGACAGTGAAACCCAATGGAACCAGCATATTGCCCTCAGGATAAAAAGCGTTTCTCCATCAAATAAACTACAAATATTATTTTTAACCTCTTCTATACTTTTTATCCAGAATTCGCAAAGCTTTAAAAGGGATAAAGTACTTTTATGATTTATAGCAGGGAAAATGAGCTACAGATTTAGTGAAGGGGTTAGCAGCAGTAACCGAGTCTTCACAACTGTTGATTCATATTCATAGAATTGTAGCACCATAGAGTCATCTTGGTTGGTAAAGTCCCTTAAGATCGAGCTCAACTGTTAACCTAACACGGACACTGAACCATGTGCCTCATGTATGAATCTTTTAAACCCCTTCAGGGATGGTGACTGAACTGCTTCCCTGGGCAACCTGTTCCAATGCCTGACAAACCTTTCTGCGAATAAATTTTTCCTAATATCCAATCTAAACCTGAGGTAATTACCTCTCATCCTGTCACTTGCTACTTGGGGGAAGAGATGAACACTTCTACACTGTTATGTTGTCTTTATCCTTTGCTCTTTTCAGCCGGTGAACTTGCTGGAGAACCTTCTGGTTTCTGAGTGGGAATGACTGGGCCTCATCCTGCTGCAGTCACAGTGCAGACTCGTCCAAGTCCCAGCTCCAGTGTACAAGTAACTGCACCCTTTGTAAACCAAGGCGATCCCAAGACTCAAGCCTGACAGAGCACAGGAGATCCTGATTTACTATTATTTGCTGTTCTTGTGTGGAAGAAAATTATTCTACTCAGATATATTTCTAAAATATTGGTCAAAATTGACAGATTAATCACCACTACAGTTATCTTCAGACTTCCACTGAACCCTTGATCAGAGGAAGTTTTACAAATATGTTAGAACAAATTCTGGTGTAACTAAATTCAATGGCATTTCTGTCCTTTTTGATGAGGGCAAGTTTTCAGCTGTGATCCAGAGAGACAATAAAGCACAACAAGTGGTTGTATATTTGTGTAGCACAGAGAACTTACACACATAAATATGTCAGAAGAGATGCCACCAATCTGTTTCATAGCTGCTTAGGTACTACAAATGACTCTAACAGAATTTAGAAAGATGCATGTTCAAAATGTCAAAGTCATGCTTTTATCTCTGTTAATAATTATCTCATCTAAGATTCTTTAACACAGTGTAGATAGAGTTTAAGTTTAAACAGAAGAGAGCACGCTTTATAGAACTTATTCCATGTAATACGTTTGCAAGGCTTAACATGGACAGAAGCCATATCAATCCATCCATGAATTTCACCACTCTCCTAGTTTTCCATCAGTCACTGCAAGATTGATTGTCTCTACTTTAAGTTGTGCACTTTATTTTCAAATAGAAAGATAATTATATTCAGTATGATGTTTCATTTCTTTAACAATCAACGTATGATTCCAAATTATACATTCTGAATGTGGTAAGAAAACTGGGAAGCTTAATAAATCTGGGGCACTGAACTCTGAAAGCAAACTGGAGAAAGGAAAACCTTATGTAGACAAACCTGAAGGAAGCAGATGTGAGAGAAGAAATCTTTCTAAACATTATCTCCTCCACACAGATCTCTGGAAAACTGGGGCTGCAACCCAAGAGGAAAAAATCTTGAACCATCTGCAGAATCATGATGTTTCCAATGCCACCTATGATGTTCCAGAACAATGGTGGTGGTGGTGTTTAAACCTGATAGGCAGCTCAGCCCCACACAATCACTTGCTGACTACCCTCACAGTGGGATGGGGGAGAGAATCAGAAGGGCAAAACTACAAAAACTTGTGGGTTGAGATAAAGACAATTTAATAGGTAAAGCAAAACCCATCTATGCAAACAAACTAAAATAAGGAATTAATTCACTGTTTCCCATTATCAGGCAGGTGTTCAACTGTCTCCAGGAAAGCAGGGTTCCATCACACATAACAGTGACGTGGGTAGACAAGCGTCATCACTCTGATGTCCCCTCTTCCTCCTTCCTCCCTCAGTTTTTATTACTGAGCATAACATCATATGGTACATGATATCCTTTTGGCCAGTTTGGGTCAGCTGTTCCAGCTGTGTCCCCTCCCATTCTCTTGTGCACCCCTAGTCTTCTTGCTTGCATAGCAGTGTGAGGAGTAGAAAAGGTCCTGACTCTGCATAAGCACTGCTCAACAATAACTAAAGCATCCATGTGTTACTCTCACTGTTTTCAGCACAAATCCAAAACATTGCACCATACCAGCTACTACAAAGAAAATTAACTCCATCCCAGCCAAAACCACTACAGACAAACAGACCCTGTCACTTACCAGCCATATTTTCTAGCTCTTATGAAACAATCCTTGAGGACAAGTAACCCCAAACACACTTTTTGTGAAGACAGATGAGAGATGATATGGTCCTGCCCAGTCCCCACCTGCCTCAAGCTCTCTTTACCTAGGATATAGACACAAGGTATATTTATAGTACAGTACAGCATTGTGTGGAGAAAATTTCCAGCAATGTAGTGTGGACACCATTCACATTACTACCCTTCACCAGACAATTTCACTTAACTAAGAACAGGGTTTATCAGCCTGCTTTGGAAAGCACTGTCTCTGGAGGACTTGATCAAACTCCCACAACCTACAGAGCTGTGGAGATGCACCCTTCTAATGTGCCTCAGTGGAAAGCATACCTTTCACCTCACCATCTAGAAGTAAGAAAGTCAAAGTATTTTTTTTTTTATTGTTGTAGTTTATAAAGAATATTCCAACCCTTTATGGATTTTTGTAGGCATTTTTCCTGCCTCCAACAAGACACACATTTCACCTCGAAAGTCCACTCATGGTGGATGTTTTAAGTTTCTGCTTAAGAGATTGATAGGGAAAATCCCTGCTGTGTTGCTTTGTGAATTAAAGTGCTAGAGGATTTCAGGATATTTATGTATAAGCCCAGACACTTGCCAAGACACCTTCAGTATTTCTAACTGATGGTTGATCTGAAAAGAAAATTGTGTCGTAGACTAGCACATGTCCATATGAGAGTGTGTGTGGTTTGGGGGAGGGGATTTTTTTTCTCTGTACACCAGAGCCTGCAGTGCAGTGTGTTGAAGAGAGCAATATTGTACAAAGCAACAACAGTGTAAGTTGTTAATTATCAAGATAATACTAAAAAATGAGAATATGTAGTTCTGTTACTTTAGAAAACATTAGAAAACTGCCTATGCCTTGTAAAAGATCTTGTACTTTCCCTTATTTACCTCTTTTTAATGCTTGACCCAAGTCAACCCTTGGCTATTGTTGCATTGCTGTGTCAGACAGCACCACTGCTGCAGAGGGCTGCTGTGTGCGCACACACGTGCACAAGAGCTCTGTACAGCATTTGAATAAACCTTTGTGGGGAAAACAAACAAACAAACAAACACACATAACAAAACAAAACAAAACAAAACAAAAAAAAACCCCACACAAAACAAAACAGAACAAAAAACAAAAACAACAGCAAAAAACCCAACTGCTGAAACTCACTGAGTTTCAACGTTACCTTCTAGTTACCTTCTAGTAACCCTGTAGGTTGCCTCTCTAGTTATACCATTACTATATGTCACTGTTAGACAGCAAAGAAAGATTTTAGTAAGTATTGTATAGTTCTGGCAGAGACAGACTCCACTAATCCCAAAGGAGGGCCTGCACTGCTTATGTGAAGCCATGTTGGTAATATATTTACACTCTTTTTTTCTGCTTATAGAAGTGTTCAGAGAGATTTCTGAGTTATTCAGCCAACACTAGCTGTGTTAATTTTGATTACGTCCCACATCTGTACATTGTTCTCACCAGCAAATCTCTTGGTACATGAGGTCTTAATGATGGTGTTCCTGATGTTTCCACAGCTTGATCTCGATACCCCTTTTACTGATGACCCAGACTGACATTATGTCAGAATAGATGCAAAGAGCACAAACATCTTGATGAGGATCTCATCTGGAACACCCCAAACACAGCTGAGACTGAAGTATATTTAATTTGCAGGCTCCGTAGGAAGGGATTGAAAAACTGCCCATAGTAATGCCAGAAGGAGCGGCTGGGCCATTGTTGTATTCTCAGCAGTTGCCTGAAAATCATGTCAAATAGAGATGAAGTACTGGCACTTTCCCTTGCTCCTCCCTGTGAACTTACATAAGAATTTGGTGCCACCAACAGAGCACTGCACAGTGGGGCAAAGCTTTGGAGGTTCATGGTCCCACAGCTCCTCCAGCACTAGGCTTCTGCAAGAGAGTCTCCTACCCAGAACAGCCCTATGTCAAAGAGGAAACACTGGAGTCCCTAATTTCTGTTCTTGCAGCTATCAATACACATATTCTGACTGGCCTATACGTCTCCAGTTTCTTATCTCCCAGCACTGGGAACATGTGAGGGACAAGGTTATTTGGGAAAGCATGAGTCAGGACCACACTGATCATCCTCGTAGTCCCTATGGAGACTTAACAAATTTTCTGGTCTGCTCTATCAAACAGTGAAAGATATAAGCTGTCTCCTGCCTGTGGTCTGCCTGTTTCAGTAATGAAGTTGTCTGAAAGGGCCTGTGAGATAATACATTAGTACTTGAAATGGAAACAATGTCAGAAAGACAACTGCTTTTAAGAGAGGGAGCTGACACCCTGCTTATAGTGCTTGCCAGTGCCACTCAGACCACATGATTTTTCCTCCTAAAATCTATGTGTATATCAATTTTTGCAGAGAATGTAGGTAAAAGCAGGAATCATTTATTAATTTTCTAAAGATGGAACTGTTTAATTCTATCAGTGAATCTTTACAGTTCTGTGATGAGTTTATTGCAGATTTTATAGAGTAGCTGAAGTATTCTCATTTGCCATCAGCAACTCTAAAATATGTTTCTGTCCAAAAGATGGCAAGGGAATCAATTTAGGTGCCTTTCTTAGAAATGCTTCAGGAGATGGAGTTTCAGATTCATTCTTATTTTAATAAGATTGCTATTTTCTGTTAAAATAACACTTCTTATTTTTGAAACTCCTCAAAGTGCCAGTCATGTCTATCACTTGTCTGCCCCTGCTCGGAGCTTAATGCAAAAGTCTAGAAATTCTTTGTATGAAAATTTCATGCCTCCAGGTGCTCCATTGATTATTCATGAAGCTTTTGGAGCTGTCACCATGGGAGCCAATTGGCTACAACTTATTTAGCATATTAATGACCTATATGAGTTAGTGCACAAGGAGACATATCACGCCACCTGGAATGCAAGTGGCAAGCTGCTGCTGACTCAATCAGCTTTGCAATGGGAAATAAGAAATTGGAAACATTTTACACAGGAACAGCAAAGCTCTTACATGTCCAAATCCATTCGCTCAAATTAGCATGCACGCCTTCAATAGCTTGTTTTCATAATATGTTCCTTTTATCCTCTGTGAGTTTGGCCTCATTACAAGCTGTCTCCTACTGCCAGAGCACATGCCCCTGAAAAGGTTTAATAGGTGAGTCATGTGGTTTGTTAGACATTACATCAGAATGATTTAATACACCAAGGGCAAGGCTGTATGTCAGGTTCAGCTGCTGTTACTGCCGCTACAGTTTGTGCAGCAGGTAAGTTGATGGTCTCCAGAAAGCAGCTAGATAATGATAACAATTAATTTTACGATGGTGAGGGAGAGAGTTCAGCTGAGCTAAGCACTTTTTTTATTTTTCCCCATTCACTGCAGCACTGTTACAGCCAGTCAGCAGGTGAAGCGCTGCCTTAACGTTTTGGCAAAATTAAAATGCTAAAACCAAACAAGGAAATCACTGTGGGAGAACTGGGAAGCAATGGCTTAAAGAAATTCTGGGTAAAACAGAGGCATCTCCATTAGATCTGCAGACAAGCGGTGCCAGCAGCGTGCTGGGGCAGGGTTGTGCTGCAGTCTGGGGGTCAGGTGCCTCCCCTTCCCTGGGCACCGGGAATCCAGAGTGGCTGGGGAGGCAGCAACCATTGCCTGGCACCAGCAGAAGGTCTTGAACAGCCAGGCTGTGCCTCTCCTGGTCACAACTGCTGTATATTATGCCCCAAGAAGTCCTGCAGCAGTCATGGAGGGAATAGCTATGGGTCAAGGTCAGGCAGAATAGCACTGTCTGACCTTCACGTATTTGAGATACAGAAAATACATTGCTAAAGATTTATTAAAATTGTTTGAGGCCAACTTTGGGGGACATAAGAAATTTGTTATACTGTGCATGGTTTCAGCTGGCTGACAGGGATTTAGGGCTCTTATTCTTATTCCGGAGGACTCTGAGTCCCCAGGCGAGGGCAGGGTGATGAATGAGAATGACATACACATGTAGCTGTGAAAAAACAGTCTCAGCAAAAGTGGCAAAACACTCAAGCACATGATCAGCTTGTTTTAACTTCCTTCATACTTTCTGAATATATTCTCTGATCTGGTATGTTGACTGCTTGAAGTTATTACTTTATTTTGATTTATTTAGTTGATTTATTTTGATTTTAGTTGATTTATTTAGTAATTAAAACAAGTAAGAAGCAAGACTGCTGCTCGTGTGGATGTGTTACATTCCCGTGTAACATTTACAACTTGTTAGGAAAATGCATGACTTAATATCCACGTAGGTTCTTCCTCATGACTCCAACACAGTTATAATAATCATCTTGCCATGAGAAACCAGTATAGAGAACCACATGTTACAACTACAGCTGGGAGACAAACAGAAGGAAGCAACTGTAGAGCTATTCTGACTGATAAAAATACATATTGAGGAAAAATCCTTCACCTTCTGGAGCTCTCATCTGCCTCAACCACATTTTTCTCAGGCAGACTAATGCTGCAGAGCACTCTGTCTGTTTTGTACTAATGTGCATTGGACCCTGTCACACAGAACCCCTGAAGGGGAAAAGGTGGGTAACTTGTTCTTGCCGCCATGAATTCATAATAAAAGGTTTATTTATAGGCATCTCTTCCAGATATTTGCCAGATCTAGTTGGGGACCTGTTGCTTAACCTTGGGTAATACCAGTTTTTCTTCAATGACTTAAGTGAGTCTCATGTGATCAGTTAGTTCACACTTGGATGTCTAATTTTTGGATGCCTAGATTGGTTATAGGTGTAGGTCCCTTTTAGGGACCAAATACAAATTGAGCTTTTTTATTTCAAATTTCACTTATCCAAAACTAGGCAACTACATACCTTTGTAGATAAAATCACTGATTCATTAAGCACGGATGATCCTCAGAGGGGTAGGAATGCACAGTGACACGTAAAGGCTCTCGGGCTCTCAAGCATCTAAATTTTCTCACACACATCTATGTGAAAATAGAGAGAGATGATAATTAAAACCTCCTTTCTGGATTTTGAAGGTTTTATACCATTGTCAGGGATTCTGGATACTTGATTTCCCAGCAGACTGGGCGTGTGTGACCAGGCTACCCACAGGTGGGGCAGACCTGCTCTCCCTGCTGCCCACTGCACCATGCTCTGCAGCCACACACAGTTAATCCAAAACCACTGGGAAAATGTCAGTCACCATAAACCCCTCACCCATCTAACTGGCCAGCTTTTTTTCAAAACAATAAGGTTACTTTCACGGAGAAAGAAATTCAGGGGCAAACAAGAGGCACAGCAACAGAAAGAACCTGCAATCCTTTGTATTACCAACTAACATCAACAGTACCCTGTCAGATGGGAAACATTTGCTGGGCATACTGGAAAACATCACTGCAATGAACTATTGGTGGCCTACCTAAAGGTTAGCTGACAGAACTGAATTGCAAAATTATTTGGGTGTTAGAAGGCATACAGATTAGGAGTTTGAACTGATGCAGCAATCCACATTTTGTAGTTATATTAAATGAACCAGTTCTGGGTTATTTAGTGTTCTTAAATGCTGTTGTTTGAATTTATGTGAAGCCTGCATGTAATAATATTGTTGAATCCTCAGAACTGACTTTGTTCCAGGAGAATAAAAGCTTCCATTTTAATGCTTATTCAGACTAGAGAGGAGTTAAATTTATATATTATCCAAAGAAGAAAAATTTTGTCTTTTTTCTGGTGGTCTTTCATACAGGGGTTATTAATAGTTACAGGTACCATGGAGAATCAAACAGAGTTCTTCATGACAGAAGAACTCAAAATAACTGCATAAAATGATCTCTGAATGTACTGATAGCAGTATGCAGTTCAATATTGAAATATTAGCCTGGCAAATAACCCTTTCTGTCCAAATAAATTCTGATTGCCTATTCACAGCTTAGATTTGCATGAGGCCTTCTTCATTATAAAATGAATAGCTGCTAATTTGTTACATCTCTAAGTAAAGTTCCAGTAAATTATATTTAAAGGAGGGAAAAAAAGGCCTTGTTATGAAACAGTCACCAGATGGCCATACCATTGCAAGGGCTATTTTCTTCTGCTTTTTGAAATTCTAACTTTTCGTAAGTAAGAATTCAGATCTGAGCTTGCAGTGATGCATATAAAGATATATGCATGCAGCACGCCCATACACGTGGATTTGCGTACTCAGTGCTTTGGGCTGAGGCTGTCTATAGCAGAGATAACCTTCCTGAATTTGTGCAATATACTGTATAACAGGATCCTCAATGTGAATATTACTGCAATATCACTATAAAACTAATAATTAAGATTAAAATGTTTAGAAACCAAACACCTTGAGACTAGATGTTGCCCTGTAGTGAGCCCTGGTTGACTCTCAGTGTTTTTCTATTTAGATTTTTCTATCTAAATTTCCACATTACAACAGTGTACCTTGGTGCCTGATTCAACAGTACAGAGAGCTATTGAAAGGGCTGCCTGGTCCCCATTGCCCTATATCTGCAGCTTTCCTTGTCCTTCACTTATTCTTTAAAGGTGGGCTCCCGCCCCTCCTTTGTGCCAGTTCTGTTACCTGTAAGACCTCTTACTGAGTCAATTCAATCCACTAGTCTAGCAGAAAACAGCTCAATGCACAGAGCCCTGAGAAAACTTTTCTGTGGCACTGAGCCACTCTGCTATCACTGGACTGTCCTTTGGAAAACTCACCTTGGCCCTGAAATAAAATCATAATAATCTTGCATCCTTAATACTGTTCAAATACACTTCTATCATGTTACCAAGAGGCAGAGTTGCCATATGATGTTGTTTGATATCAACAATGATAGTTAATTTACTTGTTTGAGTATCTTTTGTTATCTCTGTTACAAAGACAACGCCATAATGCATGCTTCAGCCTGCTGCTGTTAAAAAGGCTCTGATCTCAGTTGACAGTAGGGTTTCTTCTAGATTCAATCGCCTGTACATTCCAGTAAATATCTGAAGTCCTAGAGACGGGGAACAGGGAAGCATCTAGGCCTCAGACGAGCAAAGATGTTCAGAACAGCAACAAACATGAGACTTGGGTTCACTTGAGAACACCAGCTACAGATGCTAAACTCGTTAGTCAAAGAGGACACTTAACTGTGTAGTCTGTAGTAGATGTCCCTTCCAGAAAGGTCTTGTTTTCAAAGGAGTTCTTTTAAGTAGTACATTTTCTAGATGCAGGTTTATGTAATGCCTTTACTTCTTCTCATGACCTTCCTTTCAGTATGTGTCCTTCTCATGTTATCTTACAGGTGTTGGAGAGAGGGAGGGAAGGTCTTCGTCACTGGGAGCTGAGAAATTTTTGACAACTTTATAGCAAAAGCTGTGTTGCAAGACATTCTTTCTAACATTCATCTGGGTCATTACAGGTGTCAATTTCTTACCAGGCTAGTGGAAAAATGCATCTTGAGTAAAGTATGTCAGGAGACCTTGTGGTTATTTTCTGGGCAAAGGTTAATACAGAAGACTGTAGGAGAAACAGGATGTTTGCCTAAATAAGGTGGGCACAGTGGTAGGACCAAACAGCACTTTCATAAGCAAGGTCTGAGGAAGGAAAGCTCTCCCCCCGAGAGAGCTATTAGGAAACTCTGTGAGAAGGGCAGGTTTGGGGCAGGGAGAGAAGACAGGAATCTGCATCTGGAATTTAGGTGATAACAAAGAAATGTCAGAAACCAGCTGAGAACCTGTACTGGTTAACAAGTATAGGTAGGGATTTGTGAGTTGCGGGACTGAAGATCGTAGCTGAAACTATGCAAGTGTCTAAGCTCACCCTTTGAAAGGGGGAGATGGAAGACAGGAGTGTGCCAAGATTATCATTTATGTGAGTAGAAGTTTTACAATTTGCAATTTTGCTGACAGTGATAGAAAGTTGTGTGTCAGCCTCACCATACTATGCCTCTTCTGTAATGACTTTATCACCCATGCCACGTTTATCACTATAATGGGTTTATCACCATAATGGGTTTATCACCCATAATGAATTTATCGCACATACTGTTTGGTCAAAGCATTCATAAAACCTGGTAAAGATACATTGAAAGGTATCAATTTAATCCTTTTAAAACAATCACACATTCATCTTTAAAGGAAAATGCTAACATACTCAAAACATATTTTTCCCTGAGGAATGTCTCTTGGCAATTATAGGAGGTGTCCTATCAACCTGTACTCCCCACCAACAACACCCAGCACCTTAAGCAAGAGAAATTAAATGCCCAAGATAAATAATATTAGACATTATGGAAGGTTTTATCACAAAAAAAATAGCACAAACCTTAACTGCCAGTTCTTACCTGTCTGCTCCTGGTCTGTGTCAGCCCCATTTCATTCTATGGTCTCATAGATAATGTCAAATGTCTTAACTGATCATATTTTGAGCACAGCCAGGCCACTAATTGCAAGCTTCAACATGACCTCATGCTAGAAGCCCGACATGTCACCTGTGACAGTAGATGATGTTTGTTTGATGTACCCTGGCTGAGGTGCACATCCTAATTCCATGGCATCCATCTGTCCAGCTGGGCACTGTAGATACCTTTGCACAGCCAAAGTAGCATGGAGACAATACTGGTGTCAATATCACATGTTACATCAAGTCTCAAGAGCTGCTCTTAAGGCCATTACAACCTGGAACAGTTGATCTGCTTGCATTTTTTAGGATTTGGAAGCTTTGTGAACACAGGTGGCCAAATTAATCTGTTGTTTAACTCCCTGGATCCCATCTTGGACCACAAACTTGGGTACACTAAAATTTCTCAGCTGAACTTCTTTTACTGAAGCCATTTTTACCTATCAATACTCAGTATAAAATAGAGCTATCTCACCATTTCATCTACTATATCCTCCCCAGTGCCATTTTTCTGAAAATGGAGGGTTTCAGCAATGCACTCCCTTTATTAGATTAAGAGTAATTAAAAGGCAACACAATATTCTTTTAGGATTTTTATTGCCTAGCTAAAATCTAAACTGCACTGGCAACTGATTTTTCTGTTTCAAATAAGTACATACTCATAAATAATCTATAAAAAATGATCCATTCATAGTATGAAATATAACTATATGAATTTATATACCAACCTTCTTGGTCTGGTTTGTGAGCAAGGTGTTAGAAGCTAATGGACTTGTCTTTGGTTATTCCAGAGTTATATTTGACTTAGAAACTAACATTCAACTGTAATTCCTCAATTGTAAGCTTTTATTAAAAGGTCTGTGGTGCTACCCAAAATTGCTTGCTGGCTTTACCAATGATGCTATGATTTTTCGTATCTTTACATTTTATCTTTTTTAATAAAAAACAGTGCATATAGGTGTATATAGCTTTAAAATACTTGTGATTTGCCCAGCCTTCAAGGATTCAGAGTAAATAGGTTACCCAAATAGGCATTTTGTAATTTGGGGCTCCTGATATACAATCACTTACACCTCATCAATAGATCACCATTTTCAGCCATCATTTTCTCTGCAAGTAATAACCAGCAAGTGATGTTTGCAGCAAATAAAAACAGCTTAAAACAAAAGTGAAAGAAAGAGCAAAAATGAAAATAATAGTTGGTAGAAATGAGAGAGAATAATATAATCACTTGCATTTCCACAGCATCATGTCTTCCCAGAATTCAAGCTGTGCATAACAGCTTTAGTGTAAAGGCAAAACAGAGAAACCCCTAGGAAAAGGGATGCAGATAGTATTTTTTTAACCTTCCTGGGGAGCCTTACTCCACAAAGATTTAAAGCTTTTTAATCTTCACCAGGACGTGTTGGCTGGAAAGTAGTGCATTTCAAAATGAAAATGCATTAATTAATGTCTCTTGGAAGAGGACAATCTGAAATATCTTTCTCTGTGGGAGTAACTTGCAAGCTGATTATGTGGGCTGATAGATATTCCGTCGGAGAACATTCAGGGAATGTTAAGGTTGTACAGTTAAGCACACAGAAGTTAGGAAACGCCACATTGCAGGATTCATGTGCATCCTTAACTCTGCTTCTGATGTGTATGTGGTATAATGTATTCATTACATATAATCTCCCAGACACTGCTATAAATATACACTGTGTTCCCTGATCTTAGATTTTACACACATCAGAGATGCATTAAGTACTGTGTACAAGCCTCTGCCATAGCCTATTAAAACCTTGTATAAGAAAAGTACATAATAAAATTTGTCTCAAGCAACTACTACAGATTAAATATTATATTTATGATGTAGAAAATGGCAGGCATTTGTTTCAATAAATTTTCCTATAAGCTTGAAAGACTATAGGCTACATGGGTGCATGCAAATTGGTCATGTCGTCAGCTCCTTCAGTTCCTGCCAAGCTCAGGACTGGCTATGTTTCTGCTTGAAGAGACCCAGCACAGATATTGCAGCAGACTGAAGCTTTGGCCATCCCCACGTCAAGCAGGAAGAATAATGGGAAGGGGTCCTTATGTCCCCTCATGGACAGTCATCCCACCATGGTTTTCTTCCTGATCCAACAGAGCTTCATTTATCTGATGAGTGCAAAAGAAAGTCACTGGTTTAACACGGCCAAAGCCAGAGTAGGGGAGGCTTTGAAGAACCTCTAATGGTGGGACAGTTGCATTAATATGCTGCATGACATTAGAAATGGAGGAGTAAAGGGAGTTTGTAGAACTTAAATGGTATTTGTAATGAAAACAAAGCACATAATTAGTATGGTTAAGGATCAGACAACCCAGAGAGAGTTGAGGTTTTACAAAACCCTTAACATTTATAAAAAACATGGGTTTTTTTCATTTAATTGACTCAGAATGCAATGAAAGCATGTTTCTCTAATTAAATAAATGTCTTGTGGTATGCACAAATAAATACCAATGATTCTTAAATCATGGCCTTTGAGTCTGTACAGAATAGTTTTTCTATTTGGATTTTAAGGCATTTTTTTTTTAAATCATTGCTTTTATTTTAGTGAATACTTCACTTTGTTCTGCTTTTCGTCTTTCTCTCTATTCAAATTAAGGTCTAGGTGATTTTATTTCAAAATTAGTCCTGTCCTGCCCTTTTCTTGTTGGCACAATGAAGAATCAGTTCTTTCCTCCATCTCTGCTTGTTCTCTCTCAGAAAGCAGCCCTCCTCTACAGCTGCAGACCCCAGTGGTGGCTGCACTTGTTCAACCTTATCCTCTCCAGCTGGCTGGTATAAGGGACTTCCCAGGGAAAGGTAAGTGTGGACCTGTGCTCTCACACAGTTTTTGTCCAAGCAGTGTTGGTTGACAAAAGTGGAGGTGCCTTTCCTTGCTGAGTCCTTGCTGACAACCCCTATTCCATGCACTGGGCAAATGCTGCATGTGCTCAGGGTCTCGTGATTTTCCTCAGCCAAAGATGAAGTCTGATGAAGATCTGGCCCTTCTTTTGCCAAACTGACCCTAGCCACAGCAAGATGCGCACTCATCACAAAAACAAACAAACAAAAAAAACCCAACCAAACAACCAAAAAAACCCAACCAACCAAAAAAAAAAAAAAAAAAAACCAACCGAACAAAAAACCACCAACCTGCAGGGAAGCCCAACAGATTCTTCTGTGTCTAAAAAAAGGTGATTGTACTCAACAGATTTAATAAGTTTTGTCCTGAGATGCAACAAGATTTATCTTTGCAGGACTCACCAACTCTGTGATCAGTGCAGGAGTGCAATGGAAACCACTGCTTTCTTATCACATTTCTCCTCCTACAGAAGAGATAGAAACAAATTCAATTTATCCTGAAGAATATCTTTCTATTCAGAGGAGTATATAACTGCAGTACTGAAAGGGTCTACTTTCAACACTGAATGGGATTCCAAATATACATAAGCTGCTATGTAATGCACATGGAGCCCAGAAAGTCACTCTAAAATTGCTCCATTTTGCACATCACTATCCCCAAACACCATAAACACTCACTGCACCTTTACTTCAAAAGAATAAGATTAGATTCAACTGACACTAGAAGTCTGGGAGATTTTAGTAATGCCTTTTGCCTGCACCCTTTGTGTAACACAGTGTGGGGTAGCATGCATTTCAGCATGTGCAGTGGAGACTTCTGAATCTACGGTGGTCACGCTCTTCTCTCCCCACAGTCAGTGAAGGGAGGTCAGTGCTGGGACATTGTGATCCATCTCAGTCTGAGCAACTCTGAAGTAGGAAGGTTCACACCTGACTGATCATCTTACACAGTTACACAGTTAGTATAGAAAATTTGGGTCAGGTGCAAGTCACCAGTTTTTACAGAATTTGAATGACTGCAACAATAATAACTGAATTAGAAACAGTGAAATGCAAGCTCCAATTTAGCAGAAATGTCACTTTAACCTCTGTTTTAGAATATAATTGAGTTCTACTCAGATTTTTTTCTTTGTTTGTACACTCATATTCTTGGACATTTTAGTTTCCCACTGGTTGATATTGTTCCAGCTTACATAAAAAACATGTTTAAGGACTAGATATATCATAATACAGGACAGTGATTTTTTTTTAATCTTTACTGCTACATATCAGAAACAAAGGTCTGCATAATCTTTAGTACATGCACTGAGAATACACAAGTTAACATGGATAAATACATCCAGTTTATCAAATGAATTTTAAGGAAGGCTAATGAAACATAGGAAAGAAAGAAATTTTATTTGAAGTAAACCTTTGCTGACTTAATTGCATTCACAGACATCATTTGGATTTTATTGGCCCTTGCAGTTCTCATGCATAGGTTAAGTATCTATTAAAAGTCTTGCTGCCAGTACTGGTCTATATCCTGACAATGGACTTTTTTATAGATTCATTTTTAATACATATTATAAAAACTCTGTTTGTAGTAACTCACTCTACAGCCTCTTGTTACTCTTATCACAGGCAAGCTGTCCCTATGCTCAAAAAGATACTCTTTTAGGCCAACAGAGAAAGACGAAAAAAAAAATAGGTACAATACTTTCAATTTCTTAATTTAATATTTAAATGCCAGCCTTAATGGATTATTGATTGTTGACTCTTTTCCTCTTTGATAGGGGAAGTTCTCTTAAAATACAACACTATATTATTACCCTCACTTCTTTAGTCCCCTTTAATATCCAGAAAGCATTCTTTATTCATGGTTAAATGCAGGTTTTACTTAGGATCCAGAAAATCAAGTATTGTTTCCATCCCAACCACAGAATATGTCACAATATTTTTTTATTATTAATTTAAAAAACAGATATATTGCTCTTCAAACACAACTGAAAAGCAGTTGTGAAAGAGTTCATCCTTTTATAGCAAGATGAAAATGCTAGAGTTGACATCTAATGGAAGCTAGAAAAACCAACATAAAAAGACCAAGTAGACAAGGCTAATTTAAACAAACAAAAGCTCCAAACAAATAAAAACCAGTAATATGGCAGGTCCAAAATTTGTGTCAAAAATATATCACATATTTCCAATATTTTAATTATTCTTTATCACAGCAGAAGAAATGTCTAAGGGAAAACTGTGCAATGGTTACTGTTGCAAACTTTGACCAGTTTCCATCCCAAGCTGCTACTTTAAACTCAAATTGAAACTCCCTTGGTGCCTTTGGCTGTGCTGGTCTCTGGTCAGGTACCAGCTGGGAGGAGTTGTACCAAGTGTGACACATAACAAAATTTGAACTTTAGATTCTCAGTGAAAAAAGAGTGAAGAACTGAACTAATTTTTCTTTTACTCTTTCATTGTCAATATATATCTTGATCTGTCACTAACAACAGAAATGACTGGATCTGAAAGCAAGTGCTCTTGCATTATCTTTTGGTCCAGCTTGTAATTTCCAAGAGTTATATTTTTTATGTGTTATGACCCCGATTCCCACTTGAGATCTACTTGCTGCTTAAGGATGTGGGGACTGCCAGGCAATGAGGCAAATGTCTCTAATTCTCATGGTGCAATATTCTGCCCATTGTCGATGCCATAAATTACTAAAGCTATTTAGGGGTTGTCCCAGATTTTGCTTTTTTATTTCTAAGATATCTGCTCTGTCATGTTATAGCCCCACCTCATTGCCTCATGTTCTGGTGAGAGACAAAGACAGCTGATCTAGAGTCTGGCTGACTAGCTTCATCCAATAGATATTTTCTAATTTTTTAATGAATTTTCAGATGAAAATTTTGCAGTGGAGTGGTTAGTGTCAGACAACTGGATGGGAATATAACTCTACATTTCCTTTTCCTTTCCTTCTAATATATTATTCATCATGTCATTAAGAAGAAAAAAATTTTGGACATTAGGAGCACAGCAAAACTTGTGGAGTTTAGCTTGTGCCAGTTTAAAGCAGTTGGCATGTGTACCAGGGCAGCCTTGCTATGTGTCTGGTGGACTGGAGTCGCTGCACCAATGGAGGAATTCAGGCACTCAAATCTATGTCCAACTTGTATCCATCTCCATGAGCTGTAGTCATACCACTGGCAATATGGATATTACCTCAGATGTACATTTCCAGCTTTTTTCCCTCTCCCTCTGCGTATAACCATGTCTTTCTGAAAATTAACAACTTACAAAGAAGTATAAAGCAAGAAAGAAATTTTAACAATTCTCTGTATGTCTGAAATTCCTCATAAAATAACTTATTGGAAAAGGATATGTGTATCAAAAATTCTGTATAAAAGTTTTTTATAATTTTTTTATAATTTTTATTAAAATATAAGACTCAGAAGGAAGTGAGAACTATAAAGAAATAGTACATTATTTTCTTTCCATCTTTTTGTCTCCTTATTTTCCCTATGTAATTTTTTTTTTATAAATTGTTTTGTCTCTAATGAGAATATCCTTTCTGCAAGGCTTTTAGCACATCCCCATCTCAAGCACCTCAGTGTTTGATGAAGTCAGTCAGAACTGATTAATTAAAGTCAGAGATATTGTTTTTGAACTAGTGCTACCATCTAAAGTGGTTTGAAAAATGTCACAATAACCTTAAAGAATTTTTTTCCTCTCAAATGTTTGCAGTATGATTAAATTGGACTTATTTTGTGAAAGTGGACAGAAGGCAATGTTTCTTCTCAAAATTAACTTTTCAAGGTCTCTCTCTGCTTTTTCACAGAAAGAGATAAATCAGCATTCCCTTCATCTGGGCTGTAGGTAAATACATTTTCTCCTTTGAACAGGAAAACTGCAGGGAATCAATACAAGTATTAAACTCCTCAGGGATCTCTCCCTGCAAATAGCCAGGTGGCCACTGTTCCTGAAATAGTTTTAATAGGGAGAATGTTGCCTCAGTGGATCATACCTGCAGGCCAATTATATATGTCCATAGATTTCTGTTTAAGAATTACACATGCACATTTGTGTTGGTTTCACAGGGCCAGACGATGGAGGAGAATTCATTGGCTCTGTAAGGATGCTAAAAAGGAGTGCAGAAGGACGGCTGTATGGAGTGTTCCTCTCTTAGAGGCCTGCTCCTCTCTAAAGCTGGCAATCTGCCTTTTAAAGGAAACGAAACAATACTGAACTTCTGGACCAGTTAGACTTCTCTGACAGGTAAATTATTACAGACACTTAATCTTACTAAAAACAACTCTGGCAAGAGACTATCATATGCTTATAGTTCAGTTTTCCAAGGGAGAAAATCAACAATGAAAGACATCATGTAAAAGCCAAGTATGAACTTGGCAATGGAATCTCACCACGTCTATGTAAGAGGAAATTGACTTATAAGCACCATCCAGAAACAAACAAACAAAAAAAGGTCACAAAAGCCATTCAGGTCTATCGTATTTCCCCTACGACTCCTGAGATCAGGCAGCAATCCTGCTGTAAAGACTGATTCTAGTCAAAGGGCAAAGGATTAAAAAAGCTTTCATCAAATATTGATAACTACTTCTTCCAAGGACTGCCCTAAACACAAACACCAGCACCAGCTGACACTTCCTAGTGCTCAGCAGTTTATCACAATGTAGGAAGAAGACGTATATATATATATATAAAAGACATAGGACCTTGATGACGTTTTCCAAACAAGCTTTTCATAATTATAATTGTATTTTATTTGTTACTTATGATTATGTTTATTGGAAGAGTGATAAGACTCCCAGTTGAATTTAGACCTCAGTGTGTTAATCCAACACACAACATGGTCGAGGACTGCTTGAAGATCTTGCTTGTCTGAATGAGTTGTTGCTAGACTCTGATTCAGATGGTGATGTTTTTATGTGCTCTTTGTTTTTCACCAGTTCAATGCACAAATATTTTGCAAAGGCCAAGAAATAATAAAGATAGGTAATTATGTTCTAAACAACTATGGAAAGTCCTAAGAGCAGTAAAAAAATGTTTTAATTAAAATCTTGAAATTTAGGATGACAAAAGCATGTGTGGAGAAACTGAAAAGAATAAGGACAACGTTCATCTACCGTGCAACTTCATTGAAACTCAAAGAGATATAATGAAGGTAAAGTGGAAAGAAAGCATTTGTATATAGAAACATTTGGCTTTTTTTTTTTTTTTAAGGAAAAAAACATTCAGTGAATTGTAAAACAGTTTTTATTTTAACAAGACCAAGGTAAGCTTTTCTTTGTTACTCTGTGCTCTACTCGGAGTTTCTCAAAATCTTCAAAGAGATATATTAGGTGCTTTTACAACCTCTTTGTTCTCTTATGGGAAAATAATTATGGTGCAATTTATACTCATTCAAATCTTAAATCCTGATTAGAGACAGATAATCTGGCCTTTGAATAAAATATATAACTTTGTGCGTCACATTCATCTTTCTAAATTACAGCAAATTGTCCAATTTTTATTTTGTGGACTGTGTAGTTACAGCAATCAGCTTACCTGCTCTTCACCCCAGCATATGCCGTAACACCTTAAGTGATGAATGTTATTTTAATCAAGAGCCTTGGAAAAATCTTCTGATCTAATAGAATACTTTAGCTTAGAAAACATCTTGCCTCAAGAAAGAAGTAAGAATTCTGAGACTTTGTTTTAGGATTTCTGCAAAACAGGATTTAGTTGGGAAAAACAAAACAAAACAAAACAAAAGTTTAAAGGTTTGACACTTTTGGACCAAGAGAAAGTGAGGAAACTTCAAACTACGTTAAAGCTGGGATCATAACTTCAATTATTTTTTTCTTCATGGTGACAGGGACCCTCAAAAATGCCACTGCTGCCCCCATTGAAAAATAAAGTAAAAGGAAATTCAAGTTAAGATTTATGTATGACCATTCATTTCTGACCCTGAAGAAAGAGGTTTGAATACAAATTGATGCAATTAAAAAAAAAAAAAATCAGAATGAGTACATTTCTGGTAATTTGGGCTTTCTCGGACCTCACTTCTGAAGGCAGGAGGAGGAAAAGGGGAGTACAATGGAACAGCCTCAAGCCCTTACTGTCTGAACATCCAGGAATGGCTAAATGGGGCTGTGCCATACTGAATGTAGAGTTTATTTATATAGAGAGGTAAACTCCAAGAAAGTAAAAAAAAGAAAAAAAAAAAAAGACAAAGTTTCAATAATATACTGACAGCTAAAGAGTTTTGGGAGTTGTAGCATGGGAGGTTAACGTGACTAAATGAGTGATTAAAGTCATGATGTGGCAAAGCTGTCCTGGTACACAGAATACAGTGAAACCACTAGCATGGTAAAAGCCTCTGAAAACTTTGAAGAATGCATGTTGTGGGTGGAAGTCACAAACTCTTTCAGCCATGTAGACTTGACATGTTTTCCTCCTTTTCTTGCCTTTTAAATATCTAAGTTAAATGTAACAGTATTTTAAAACAAGGTGGAAGTTGCAGCACTGAGGACCATATTTTCTGCTGACATGACCCCACTGAAACCAGTTGAATTATACAAACAGACTTTGGCTCTGAAAGTCAGAAAATACCAAAGTTAGGTTGAATTTAGGGCAACATGACAGTGTTTTTACAATACAAAAAGCACACTTGTTTTCATTCTCAAACAGCTTGAGTAAGCTGCTGAGGAATTTGAAAGGGTTCACTCAGCAGTACTTCCAGCTCCTAAGATAGCCAGGGAATATCTCATGATAATGTAAAAGTCACCAGCATGCATGTACTTCAGTGAGTATAACATTAAAGGATGAAAATAGATTTATACCATCTAAGAAGAATACACTGAGGAATTATTCTCTAGATTTCCTACCAGAATATACATATGTACTCATCAATATCTGTCTACAGCTAATTCACATCTCCATTTCATCAGCCTGTCAGTAACCTTAAGCTCAGGGGCTTCCAGCTCCATGGCAATCCACATGTGGTAGCTACATAAAAGCTGTTTTTGTAATAACAGCTTTTTAGAAATGGGAAATTGTGAGAAATACATATTAAAATGAACAAACAAACAAACACACACCAGATATCCGTGAAAACAAGTACAAGCATTACCTCCTCTGCTTGTTTCCAGTTCCTTTCTTCGTTTTTAGTTTTTGGAGATTTTTCCAGTTCCTTTCTTCATTTTTAGTATTTGGAGATTTTTTTTTTTTTTTCCTACATTATAATCCCTGGGACAAAATACCATCAATAAAAGTTACCAAGGCCGCCTAGAGCAACAAGATTTTTACTGTCGATGCATTCAACTATTACTGCATATAACAGTTTGTCTTGAAGTATGTTCACCCTGCTACCTAAAACCATGCCTGTAGTCATAGGCCATTAGGAAAAAACTTTCAATACCAAAACGATATAGCTGTGGTGCTCCAGGCAGCACAAACCTCTTGAACTTGTTCTGCCAAAGAGGTCGTGAAACAAAAACCTGAAACAGAAAGGCATATTTTCAGACGTAGGCTCCTGATGTGCTGTGCATTTTGCGTAAACCCAGGAAAAGATGCTCCGTGCCCCAAAGTACATACAAAAGACACAGGTAGGAGAAAAAACGAATTCTACTGCAAAAGCATTCCATTGAGATACTGAAAAGAAGGAATGAGAATTTCTTCTTCAACATAGTGTGAGTGAAGGAGAAAGCACAAATGCACATTTCTGAAAAGGTTAAATGGTGGATAAGGCTTTATCATTTGACTGGAGACGAAAGCCATCATCTTACCAGTGAGGATGGAAAGCAGGATGGAAACCGACTGTGAAGGACACTGAAAGCTGAGACAGTTGCCCATATTTTATGTGATAAATGTGACATGACAGGAGGCTTTTCCTCTAGGATTTGTCCAAAAATGTTCCATTTTAAGATAAGCTTTACTTTGTGCCTAAGGGAAAAAAAATCCTTTTCTCAGATATCATGTTTATATTGCTCTTCATTCCAACTATTTTTATTAATTTCTTATTCTAGCTGCAAATTTTTCATAAAGCTTATCACAAAAAGATTAAAATTTGCCTGGAATACCCAATCCCAAGAATTTCCATTGTCAATTGAAATGTTATCTTTCCAGTAATTTAGAATATTAAACAATTTTTATTGAGAATGTAGTGGGACAGCAGATCTCCTGTGAGTAAAGAGACTTCATTTTATAACAGCAGCTTAAACTATCTAGGGCAAAATCAGGTGAGTGGTTCAGTGAAGAACCCTTGGGTTTTTCAGTATTGCAGGTAAAACTCTCGTCCTCAGTGAAATTTATAAGGATTTGTGAAGACCTTCTTTATGATTCCTTCTCAGAATTTTTCCCCAGTCTAGTGTGAAATCAGCTTTCTCCATTCATGATCATCCCTGCTGTTACCCTTTTATCTATGTGAGCCTGCACATAATTAGAAAAACAGATTCATTCATGTCATTTAATAATATACATAATTTAATTGCATTCCCACTTGAATTTCTCTTTATTTAGAATTTGTATTTACAGCAGCTAGCTAGCAGTATCTGTCTCTCATCTTTATTCTGCTGATACACAGGCACCCACTGCTAACAGATACTATTATATCACCATAAAATAGCTCATGGAAGCAAGTATTATCTAGCTATAGTAATAAAAGTAGAAGTCCTTTCACAAGCACAATAACGTGGCGTCATTGTGTGTGTTAGATGGCCAGGAAAAATCTTCCTCTTTTTTTTTTTTTTCTTTGGATTCAGATGTATGAATTTTGTGAATTTCAGAATGTTAATTGCTAATACTGATTCCCTTAATTACACAGAATGTTAAGAAGTAGAGATTACAAAAAAGTTTTCAGCCCCAACTAATAGTTTGCTTGTCTCTGAAGACAGGAACAAGTTTTGTTCTTTCTTCCAGATGAGCTCTGACTCATAACCCCACTTGGTGATTGGCAGGACAAGGGCCCCAGTCTCTCTCCTTTTATCATACCAATGTATACAGCCCTTTCCATAGTAACCCACTTAGTCTGATGGGATTTTTGCAGGCTGGGAGCCTGGACACTTTAGATGCTCATCCCTAGACTATCTTTGCTCGTAGTTTCTTCCTCTTCCTGACAGCTGGTTTAGCATTTAGTAACTAATTGTGATTTTCATTCATTGTTCACATCAAATTTTCTGAAATGAGTTTAATATTGCCAAAGGAAAATAAGATAGCAGTAACAGAATGAAAGGAAAAACACATTTTCTCTCAAGTTTTAATAGCCACATATTTTCCAGTACAATCAAAACTTCAACTGGAAGTTAAGACGGCAATCTAAGAATCTGACTTGGCTATAAAATTTCTTGGATTCAGAGCCTTGGAAAAACAACAACAAAACCACCAGGATTTCTATTCCCACAAGTTCTTCCCATGGGAAGGCTAGTAAGAGTTCTGCCTGTGGAGCACCAAATAAAAGCCGGCAATTTGCAAGTCTTTGCTTGAGACACTTGTGCAAGTCTTGGGGACTGTTTATAGCATCAGAGTCTTGGCATCTCATATTTTAAAGGCTATTCAACTTCAGCTTCCTATAAAGGTAAAACAGAGGAACAGAATGGTACACATTAAGTTTAACAAAGTGAATATCCTTTGGCTTCCTCTACAGTCAAAGGGGAGAGAGAAAGTACTGTTGAGGTGCTTCTGGGCAGAAATTTACCTTAATATTTGGAACTGACTGCTTTCCTGTTCACTACACAAAAAACCTTGGACAAACAACCTCTTTTTTAATTAAACGTGTGTGAAGAAAATGCCCCAGTTTGCTCCTCTCTACTCTTTTTGGTGGGTTTTCATTTTTATAAAAAGATATGTTTTGCTCAGATGTTCTGAATTATGATTTAAAAGGCAGGAGAAGACATTCAAGAATTCTATTGGTTTAAATTTCACTACACATTGGAATCTGTATATACAAATATTTTAATTCTGTTCTGTATAAACATTTTTATTCTGTTCTGTGCTGGTAACCAATGATAGAAAATCCCAGTTTAATAACTGTAGATACTAATTCTTAACTGGTATTTAGCATCTTGAGCCAGAATTTTTTCCCCTAAATTTAATAAAGCTTTATTGCTGCTGAGCCAATAATAGTTATATCAATAACAAATTAGTGGTCTGTAAAAGTAATAGAAATAAAATAATCTCCTATTTTTTTTTTCAATGGAAAAAAACAGGTGGCCAAAAAAATCTTCTGTCAGGGTTTCTGCTAGTCACTGAGAACTACCATATTACTGATATTTTGTCAAAACCTCCAGTTTAAGATGTCTCCTAGGAATAGCCGATGAATTGCGACTGAACTGTTCATTTCACTACTGAAGGACAACATTTATGGTTTCTTTCTAACATCACTTTATGATAATTGTATCATATTATCACATTCATCACATTTTATCATAATTTTTCTGTCACCTTTTCGCATGTTCAGTTAAAGTCCTCAGCAAAAGTCTCAGCTCACATAGGTCCCAGTGGTCTCTGAGGGCCTTCAGTGTGGAAGCCTGGAACATGCTAAGGTCCTTTCCCAACTGAGGCAAGAATCAGGTCAGAGTGGCAGATGGACATCCACACCGTAGGCTTCACTTTTTCTGGGAGAAACTAGGACACTAGGAGATGAGATGGATATAATCTTGGGTTTCATCCTGAGATGGATTTGGGGTTGGGAAGAGTTCATACCAAGAGGAAAGGGCTTGGAGGACTCTTTAATATACTGTCTTATTTAATAGAGCTGGCCAAATTATGTTCCGAACTCTGGCATTATCTAAAGTGACTCAAAATTAGAGAAAAGAAGTCTAAAAAAGGTATGTGAATAATCGTTTGCAAATAAAATAAACCAAATAAAATGGAAAGTTTTGCCATTCTTCACAATAGATTTTTTTTTTAATCTGTTTTTTTGGTAGTTTTGTTCTTTAGAACAGTGATACAACTAGACACAGTAATTTTGATTTGAGAATAAGAAACCATTAATTTTCATGTGTAGTATTTAGACAATTTACAAGCTTTGTTTACAAAATTTGGATTTGCAAGTTTATTAAAACTGTCAAATTTTGTTTTCAAGCAGTCCACTAAAGTGACTTCCTCCAACAGAAAACCATGCAAACAAAAATTCTCAATTCTACAGAGTGTCCGTAGGAGCCACCAGCTTAGAAAAGATACCAGAGAAGGACGTGCCCACCTCTTGGTGCCTTTCCATCTTCCTGGAAAACACCAGTGACTCTATAGTGATGCCTCCCCTGCCTTAAAGAGATAGTTCTGGCAGAGTGAAGTGTGACATGCCAAGGAAAGATGAGTTCCCCAGGACATTGCTCAGCCTGGAGAAGAGGAGACTGAGGGGAGACTTCATCACAGCTACAGCTTCCTCACAAGGGGAGGAGGAGGGGCAGGCGCCGATTTCTCCTCTTTGGTGACCAATGACAGAACTCGATGGACTGGCAGGAAGATGTGCCAGGGGAGGTTTAGGTTGGACATTAGGAAAAGGTTCTTCACCCAGAGGGTGGTGGAGCACTGGAACAGGCTCCCCAGGGAGGTGTCACAGCCCCAAGCCTGACAGTGTTCAAGAAGAGACTGGACAACACCCTCAGACACACCTGGTGTGAACTGTGGGGTTGTCATATGCAGGGACAGGAGTTGGACTCCGATCTCTGTGGTTCTCTTTCAACTGAGTACATTCTATGATTCTATGATTGGGGAATGATGTTACAACACTCCTTGAGGTTTCAGTACATGGCTCACAGCCCAGCTGAGGACAAGAAAGTCAATGGAGATCTCTGTCCTTCCTCACTCCACTGTGGTCACCAGGCACACTGGGGCATTGTGGCTTGGGAAGCACCACCAGTAGCATGCTGACAGCCTCTTTTGCAAGCATCCAGGCTTAGGAGTAGATAGAAGACTCCTCACTTCTCCACGGTCCCTTTGTTCCCTCAGCAGTTGCCAGGATTTGCCCGTTATAATGCTACGTGCTGGACAATAAGCCTCTTGCCTGTAAGCGTGACTTTTCCCATAATCTTTACATTCTCTCTCCTCTCATGTTGGCTCCACTGAGAATCACCTTCATTTACTGTAGCAAGCACAGAGTAAATACATCCACAATTTCAATTCCATAAAAGAAAGAGAGCACTGCAGAAAGCGCATTTTCATGAGATAACTACATTTCTCCACTATGTTAAATCTTTCTTACTTCAGATTTAAATCTTACATTCTGGCACAACTTAAAATCCAACAATAAAAGTTGCTCTGTAAGAGATAAGTGTTCATCTTGTTTTTACTCTTACTCTTATTGATTATATAATTATCCAGAAATGCACCACCACAAAATCTTAAAGGTTTAACCTACTCCACATTGGAGCTTTATTACTATTGCAGTCACTTCGTGGCACAAACAGACTGAGTAAGCACTTAATCAGAAAATGATATCTGGTTTCACAGCAGGGTAGGTTTGTGAGTGTGCATGTAAGCGTGAAAGTTTTTTCATTTGGCTTAAGGGGGCCAAATGTTGTTCTTGGATATGTACATGCTTCTTCTACTAACATCTGCATTTTTACATCTATCTAACATTTCTCTCAAGGGCTCTAAAGAGATTGATTTTCAAGGCCTAAGTGCTTAAATTATTATGTTACATCATAAATAGTTGTTTAAAAATACTAGTTTTCTAAGCTTCGAAGATACCCACTGCCTGAGCTGTTGAAACAATAATTTTCTGGAAAAAAAAAATAAAAAAAATCAATAGAAGTGTAGTTGAGAAGCTAAGTAACTTGATCAGGATCTTACCAAAGCCAGGATCAGAACCCACATCTGATTAGAGTTTCTCTGTATAAGGACACATTCTCATCTTTTACAACAAGTATAATTTATTTGGAGTTTGTTTAATTTATTTTATATTTGGTTGCAAAATATACCCTTATTCTAAAGTAAATGTATCAATTCGCAGGGTTACTATTCCCCTTTAAACTACTCTGCATTACTCTGAATTTATTTCTCTCCATAGATAAACTGGTAATGAAATTAGTAGAGTTGCACTGAATTTGTATGGCTGGAGAAGGGAAATATTCACCAAAAAGGACAGAGTTCATAGAATCATAGAATCCCAGGTTAGAAGGGACCTCAAGGATCATCTGGTCCAAACTTTCTTGGCAAAAGCATGGCCTGGACAAGATGGTCCAGCACCTTGTCCAGCTGGATCTTAAAAGTGTCCAATGTTGGAGAATCCACTGCTTCCCTGGGAAGATTGCTCCAATGGCTGATTTTTCCTCATTGTAAAAATTTTCTCTCTTGTGTTGACAGATCTTACAACCTAGAAGAAGATAACCTTCCTCTTCAGCTTCTTAAGACTCTCCTGAAATTTATGATCATCTCTAAGCAAATAATATTTGAATAGAGAGGAACATAAGGCACCTGCTTCACTGGGTTTAAAGGATAAAATGTGAAAAGAGGCAAACAGGGATAGGCAGAGACACAGAAGCAGGATATGTAGGTTGAGGTGGGTGTTTTGTTTTTTGTTGTTATGAGGGGGAGCTAACCGCAAGTCCTTTTTCTTCCTGTGTTTATTATTCTCAAGCAATCATTTGTTATAATCTTTCTTTTAAGCCCTAATGGCAATTTGTAGGAAAATGCAGAGCCAAAACAGCTGTCCAAGGAATCAAAACAGTCATTATCAGTTCTAGTTTTGGACAACCCAAACTTTTTGGTTTTCTAGACATAAGCAGCTATGCATGTAGATGACTCCTTTCCACCAGACTCAGTCCTGTGACTCATGATCCTGTTATTGGATCAAGTTGGTCAGCCAGCAGCTTCTTGCTTGATTGGGACAAGTAACAGGCAGGTAAATAACTCTAAGACAACTGGAAGAGTTGGTTGGGACTGTCACAGCAAGTGCCTCAAAGGCAGTAAAGGGTCTGACTGAAGGGGAACTACCAAGAGATCCCATTCAACTCCAGAATAGACAATGAAACTATCCAGGGCAGCCAGAGCAACATAGCTTGACACATCAATGTGAAGATGTCAGCTGAGTAGTGCAACGTAGGAGAAAGTGGTTATGTGATGGAAAAAGGTTTGCACATAATAGGTGGTTCATAAATGAATCTCCTCATTTTACCATTTGGCTTGAGAAAAGGAAGAAGTGTGGATTAGAGTTGAAGCTTGTAAGTAGAGGTGCTTATATGAATTAATAGAGCTCATTTGGCTTTATTGTTAATATTTTCTACCCAAATGTGCAAAAATAATTTGTTCAAGAGGAATAATGTTTGATGAAGTATGTGTGGGAATTTGCTGTTACTCTAGTGTCTTTCTGATGTGTGTTTTCAAAAAAGCATCAATTTTGCTTTATAAGGAAGGAGGATTTTATGTTGTGTTCAGGGTGAAATTCAGAAAATTCAGTGTTGTATTTAGTGAAACTTCTTTACTTTGAGGGTGCCGGAGCACTGGAACAGGCTGCCCAGAGAGGTTGTGGAGTCCACTTCTCTGGAGACATTCAAAACCCACCTGGACACATTCCTGTGTGATCTGCTCTGGATGAACCCGCTTTAGCAGGTGGGTTGGACTAGATGAGCTTCAGAGGTCCCTTCCAAACCCAACCATCCTGTGATTCTGTGAAGCTGTCAGTAAGAGAAATAGTATTAGTAACATTGGCACAAGAGAAGCACCAAGAACAAGAGTAAATAAGTGTTGTGGGGGCACGATTTAGGACTCTGGGAGGGGGTGGTCGAGCACATCTGTCACAACAAGCATGAATGACACTCTTCAATCACCAAAAACAAAAATTAAGAAATCCAATTTTACAGGCAGAAAAAAGTGAAAAAGACAAACATTGAGTCCACACATAGAGGTAACCCCAGGGATAAACGTTTATTTCATTTCTAATGGAAGTAAAAAGGGAAATGGTTAAAACACATGCCCCTGTTACAAGCTTAACTGTTTGAGCACTGAGGTCCGAGGGCTGGAGTGGAAGGTGCAGAACAGCACTGAGGTGAAACCATCAGCCCACAGCATTTGCTAGTGCAAGCATGACCAGGGGAAATTTTAGGCAGAAAGGAGCTGCTGAGTGTGCTCTTTGGGATGGAGCAACTCCATCAGTTCCCCTTCACAGGAAAGGCACTGTGCGGGAGCCGTTATCAGACACCATTAGGGAGATGCCATCACTGGCTGCACCTGAGTGCCTTCAATTCCAGCCTGTGAGGCTCCAGTGCTGCCAGATGAGGATGAGAAAGCACCTGAGAAAGTCACTGCTAGTGATTAATACACAGAGCAAGAGACATGTTGAAGGACAGTGGAAAAGAAAACAAACCTTATCAACATGGCACCATCCATCTGCATTGCTTGAAGTGGTAAAGCATGGGAAAGAGCTGGGTTGCTCCAAGATTTCCAAGAATATGTGTTCAAGGAGATTACCCACTGATTGTTCTATGTGTCATACGTTTGACTTTTTAGTTAGCCTAAAAGACTAAAAAAAAAGTGTGCCGTGTCATAGAAGGATGTCAAAGAAGATAGGAAATGCCTTATTTTGTATTTAGATAATGAATTACCTAATGATGAATATCTAACGGAAAAATGTACTTGGTACAGTGAGAATACACAAAGAATAGGTTACTAGATAGCAAGGACACTGAACATACTATCAATCCCTGAAGCAAGGATTTTTCATTTATTTCACACATGTATGATGAGAACATTCTTTATTTCATTGTTTAAATGGGTGTGAGCTTAGCAGTGCAATGCAGAAAGTTTCATCTTGTTAGAGAATAGAAACTTCCTTAATATACATATAAGTAGTTTGCACATTTTGAGCAGAAATTTGTGCTTTCCCCTCCTTGTCTTAGGGAGTGAAGAGAGGTCTTTTATTCAAAATCCAACCGAGTCTTCTTAATGACACAGTAGGCTGTCTTGTTTTCCACACTTTCTACTCCAGTATATTAATCTCTGAATTTCAGGCTGCATTTCAGTTTGAAAAAGTCTGCTGCAATCAAGATGCAAAATTAATAACCTGTTAAAAATACAGTCATGGTACTACTTTCCATTCTAGGTTTGGGACAGTAGTTACATGATATTCAATCCTCCCCATTGCATTTATGGCTACCTCACTTGGAAAGAAGTACTGCAAGAATGTGCTTCAGGCAATTCTGAAAAAAAAGAAAAAAAAAAAAAAAAAGATGTGTTGCATAACGTTTGAAGAAATTTGAAATTAGGGAAAAATAATGAAGTGATTTTGTGGTCCATCTCTTCATCTTCCCACACAGAACAGAGGATGTTATAGCTTATTATTAAATGAAAACGCTCTTTACAATAAAATTCCAATATACTACTGTAAGTGTGGGTAAACAAAAACAAGAGATATACAAATAAATGTTCCATTAAAGAATGAAGTGAACGTACCCATTCGGTAGCAGGCTACAGCCACATAGTAGTATTGCCTTAAGCCATCCCTGCTGTTGTACAAGCAGAGATGATTTTCCAGGTAATCCTATAAAATGTAGCTACTATTCTTAGTCAAAAAATGCTATCTATTTTCTCTGAAATGTTAGAATAAGATAAAAAGTAAGTATGATTCAACCTTGTATGTATTATTGTGGATTTTAGTATTTTATTAAAAAACAAAAATATTTTCTGGGGGAAAAATATTTTTTTTCCTATTATTCCTCTGTGTACATTTTTGTCGTTTGAACGACAGAATACAAAAACAACTACAGAAGCTGGTTTATATTTCCAATTACTTTTTGTTTAAAAATAACTGTTCAACTAGGTCAAAATATTTTTTTCTAGTTCAGCAAAAATTTTTTTCAAAAGCTATCTTCAGACATTTCAGCTTTCTACAAAACCTATAAAAACCTTCCATATAAATATCCTTCAGTGAAAAAACTTTCAGTCATTCCAAAGTACATTGTTTGTACTACACCTTTACAGCACAAAGGAAAGCTGTTTAAACCCAGGACACAGAAAATTATGAGGACAGGTGATGCCTCTTATCATTGCAAAATACTGTCATCCCAGCTGTCATTCTGAAACAAGCAGAAAGATCACCTGACAGAAAGAAATATCTGATAGTCTTTCCTTGGTCACAAAATGAGCGTATTATGAGAAAAATCCTTAAGAACATGAGTTATTATAGAACAAAATCTTTATAACTTGACATTAATAACTTCAGCTATTTTTTATGCAATCTGTTTACTGAGAATATATAAAGAATCAGAATTTGGAAATTACTTGAAATAACTACAGAAGTAGCTTTCAGTTTGTTAGAGAAGTAGCTATGAAGATCTGTATTATGTACATTGTTATGATGATGTCTAACCAGAGTTCACTGTCCCAGCACATGATAATTCAGACATAGTATGATCAAGGCACTTTTCCTCATTGCAGCAAAAATCAAATTTTCAGTGGACTAATCACGAGGATTCTCTGTCACAAGTGGTGGCATTGGAAAGCTTTACTTCCCAGCAATCTCAATTTTTCTTTCTGTGCACTTTCCTTCTAGGTCCATGTGATGTTTCATGCTCAGTGGTACATTACCATGTGGAAAGACTTCAAAATAGCTGTTTTTCCCTCACATGATTGTTTTTTATTTACAGACAGTATTTAATTCTGTACCTTCTAGTCCAGCTTTTAACTTTACCCGTATCTGCCAAGCAATGTTTAAATTTCTTCTCCAGTGGCATGGCTGACAATTTCTCATTCATAGTTACTTTCACAATGGCCAGAACATGAAAAATATATTAATATCAATACCATATTTCCATTCACACACAATATGGGTACTGGAAAGATGTTTTCCATGCTTACCAACTGCTGGCTTACACATTCGATGTTTATTCTTGCCCTGTTTCTATTAGTGAGGGAATGATCTCTGTTTTATTCTACTGCTCTATTCCTCTTTCCTAATGTTAGATAATTGGTTGTTATCTTCCAGTGGGAATGACAGAGGTTGACAAGATATTATCTGGCCTTCTAGGCCTTTTCTCAAATTTTGCATAATTAAATTAACCTTTTGCCTTGGAATTTGTCACTAGCCTTTTCCATAAAACATAGCATTTTTGCAATGCATTGTGCATTTTACCAGCTCTCACCTGAACGTGCTGATTATCAGCCTTGCCTGTGTCTGAGTAGGGACACCAGCAGCTCTTGCACTGAGCAGCTGATCCTGATCCTACAGCGAGTCCTGTGACTACTTTGGCTGCTCAGGGACATCGCTCCCCAGCAGCAGACCCCTAATCCCATCCTGACCCTACCTTCTCCTGGGCAGTGATCCACTACCTAAAGCTCAGCTGCACCTATGCTGCTGAGCCTCAGTAAGAGGTAAAGATCCGATCTGAGAGGTCACTTTGTGCAAATAACCTTCAAGCATTTCAAACCTCACAGGCAACCTTGCAAGGCAGCACCAGAAAATGAAATGAAGTTACCCAGAGGTCATTTGGTGGCGCTTTTGACAATGCGGCAGGGTTGAATTTTCGGTCCCCATCCACCTACTATAATTCTGACTTCATTCAAATGGCAAAGGACACGAAAGTACAAGCTTTCTCAAATGCAAGTCTCTGAGTGTAATTATCCCTTGAGCCACTGGAGAAAAGCATGGGGAAAACATTTTTCTTTTAAACTGCACCTTTAAAGACGGAAAACATTTTCAGTGTATGAAAATGTCTTTTAACCTAGCTCTGCTGGGTATAAAATGAACTTTATTTTGAGTGACAGTCTGCTATTTTCTTCTCAGAATCTTCAGTCTAACTCTATTTCATGGTGTGTCGACTCTCTATATGATTACTCCAATATTCAGGTGCAGAGAAGTAAATGTTTCATGAAAGTGATGTCCCTGTCAGTAGTGTGCATATCATCTGGCCCCCTGAGCTGTCAGTGAACAGATTGTAGAATTACCATTAGAATACAGGAGCCCATAGCTGCAGGCAGTAAATGGAGAGCCGGTAAGCATATGTCACCAGCGTGATATTTTAGCTTCGTATGAATTTGTAAAGTGGAAATAAGCCAGCAGTACCACAGCAACTGCTAACTGTTCTGACTATCCATGTTTCAACATTACACCATATGTTCACAAAATTTGCAGCAAAAAGGAATAAAAACTGCTTTCCACTTTTGTGAAATATAACTTTATGGGATGGGGTTTAAAATTTCATTAGTCTAATGTTTTAGATCTCTATTTAGCCTGATGAAATTTACTTTTTAAGATATCACAGGTTTTCTATGGATGTTTACCTAGAAAATTATGTTTAGCTGCCAGCAGGATGAAAACAAGTCACATCTGGTTTGGTCCTCTAGGGAGGAAGGTGCTAGATACATTTGGATCTCAAAGTCAAATTATATTTTTAATCATATTCAAGATGCGGTTGAATAGCAGTCCATCCATGCAGACAGATGCAGAGTTTGGTGTTGGTTATCGTTTTTTGTCATCAACGTTGGTGAATTTTGTGTCTCAAATTTGCTCTGATTGCTTTGAATCAAAGAAAAAGGCCTGGGGTCAGCGAAGAGGTACTTTTACCATAAATGTCCATCCTTTATTTTTAAATGTTCATTTTACAAATTATAGGAAGACACAGGAATGCCATCAGGTCTTAACCCACCATAAAAAAATGATAAGCCGGTTGCATTACTTTCTGTGGCACATATTATACTTTTTCTTATTAGTAATAACATTTATATCGCAGAAAACCAAGATTTCTCTCTGTAACTCTCAGCAAGTAGAATAAAACAGTAATTGACCAAAATCCTGGTATCTGGACACATATTAAGCCTGAATTCTATTCTGAAGATATCTGTGCCTGACCATCTCCTCTGGGGTAGAGGGATCGACACGGGAGGGACACCTCATGTAGAGTGCATTTTGCGTGTAAGAACTGCAGAACAGTTAGAGCCTAAAACAAGATGGAGTAAGTCTGGGATCTAGAGACCAACCAGATCAAGGAACTATTTCTTAGGTGTATAAACCAAATGATGGTCCCTTCACCTAAGAGCTTATCTGGGGCTATGGCAAGACCTTATTATTAAAGAGTGAGAAAAACTTTCTTCCACTGTGCTTTGCCACAGAACATTAGCCTTTGGTCACCCATTCCCAGTTGCAATATGCAATTACTCATCACCCATTGTCTTGTAGAGGTTAACAGGTAAAATTAGCACAACTGTAATTTGTTATAACAACTCAACCAATTTATAAATATATGGCTATTTTCTTAGCTGGAACATGATAAATAGAAGTAGTGATATCAGAGAACTTTCAGTCTTGATTTCTGGCAAGGTCGTACCTGCTGGGACACATACTACACACAAAATATAGAGATGTGTTTAATTATTTTCCTTATGGCAGAAGAAAACAAACAAACAAAACCCACACAAGCAAACAAATAAAACAACAAAAGAAACAACAACAACAAAAAAACACCCAGTCAAATGCCATGACCTTCTGAGCATCCTGGAAGAGTCATTTATATGATAAGGCATTTGAGCAAGTTCAGATTCTATTTCTTGGAGGTGAAAAAGAAACACAGTTTTCTGTTGTTCTGATTTATTGGCTAGCTGAGTTAATTTGTTCTCTCTGTGGGATTATTGCTATGTTGTTTGGTGGCCATTATTTGGAATTGTAAATCTAATTAATTTTATGGGCACCTAGAGCTTTTCTATGGGTGTTTTTATATAGCTGAACTGTAGATAAATAGATGTATAATAATAAAGCAAGGATAGTGTGAGGTTGCAAAATAAGACACAGTGAAACTAAAAAGATGAAATGGCAAACAAAACAAAATCCTCGATGATTGGATGTCATGTGAGGGAATATGCGCCTTGAAATCTGGATTTTCTTTTTTTTTTTCTTTTTTTTTCTTTGTTTTTTTCTTGTTGTTTGTGTGTGTGCGTATGTGCGCACTCAGGGCCATGATCTATGACTGCACCAAATTTCAAGGTTCTACTCAATGGCACTGTGAAAAATCACCAATGTGCCTGCAGTATACTTGCTTGCTTTCAGCAATTTTCTTGGCTACAATCAGATAAAGATATCTGGTGACCTTTATTCACCTTAATTTTTCCAAACTGAAGGCTTGCTGCACCTTAGTATAGACAGAAGGGAACTGTTTCATGTGCCATGGCTGACAAATTGATGGTTCAGATTTGATTAAAATAACTGAAAGGTCACCTTTCAATGTCAGGATAGTTTACCCCATCTTAGCTCATAATGATTGCATAAATGAATATACCAGATCTCAAGATCCTAACTTGGAATATGGAAACTCATCACCATAAATCATCCCCTACAAACATCTGTATCGTATAGTTAATAAATAATGTGTTTGTTTGCAGTTTCATTCTTGGCTACAGTTTTGAAGTAAGCACTAGCAACTTTGATTACAATCTCAAGACCATTGCTGTGGTTTGTTTGTTCTTCTTGAGCTAATCAGAGCAAAATTGTGGTGTTGATTTCAGTTAAAGGACATCAGCCTTTCTATGTTTCTTATGCTATATGACAGTAAAAACATCGATTCAAAAAATCTTCCAATACAAGAGGAGACTAGTGCCTCACCCGCTTCTTTTCAATTAAACCTTAATGAATGAGTTTTTCAGTGCACTACATGACATAAAGGAAACTCTCTATAAAATCTACACTTTGAATCTTAAAATATTCTGTTATTGTTACATTTATATAAAACACGGTTATGTGAAGGCTAATTTCTAGAGATTTTTTTAATGTTTTTGAGTATATATATATATATATATTTATTTATGGTAAAGAATCACAACGTTTTTGTGTTACCCTCTAGTGTTTGAAGTATTCATCATATAGGCATTCCACAAAACCCTGGCTGCTGTTGGACTGTTTGTTTATCACTTGCCAGTCTCAAAGGATATTGTTTACATACAACTCCAGTTTAAAATATGACCTCTCTGATATGATGCTTCTCTCTGTATAGATAATTGTATGTAAAGAGGATAGAAATCTTGACAATACTTTTAGATCAGCCTGACAACAGCCACTTGTAGCTTTGCATTATCTTTTTTCACAGGTTTCTACTGCCTTTTTCCTTTTTAAACCTTTTCATACACATGTAGAATAAAATTTATACTTGTTTAAAGCTCATTGTGTTCAAATTTCAGCTCTGCTGAGTATGAACATAACCATTTATTTCACCAGAATGTTTTAGATTTTCCTTGCTGAAACAAATATCTTTGAGGAAATTGATATGATTCTTCAAAATATATTAACAACATTTTTTTCATTAAGAGATTCTGACTGCACAGTCTTTCATTTTCACCATTTCAAAATGAAAATTGTGATTTTCTTCACTTTAGAATCATAGAATGGTTTGGTCTGCAAGGGATCTTTGAAGATCATCTAGTCCAACCCTCCCTTGCCATGGAAACAGACATCTTTCACTAGATTAGGTTGCTCGAAGCCCCATCCAATTTAACTTTGAAGAATTCCATGGCTGGGGCACCTACAACTTCTCTGGGCAGCCTGTTCCAGTGTCTCACTGCCCTCCTCATAAAGAATTCCATCCTCATGTCCAATCTAAACATACCCTCTTTCAGCCTATGACCATTGCCCTTCATCCTGTCATTACAATCCATAGTAAAAAGTTTCTCTTCATCTTTCTTGTAAACTCTCTTTATAAATTGAAAGGCTGCAGTAAGGTGTCCCTAGACCATTCCCTTTTCCAGGCTGAAAAACCCCAATCCTCTCAGCCTTTCCTCACAGGAAAGGTGTTCCAGCCCTCTAAGCATTTTTATATCCCTCCTTTGGACCCACTGTAAAAGGTCCATGTCTTTCTTTTAGAATAATCATGATTCATCTACATTTATTTTAGGTGAAAGAGAAATTTTCCCCATACTGTTTTACATGAGAGGGGTCATTTTGGTGTATCTATAACTTAGCTGCAACCAATTTTTATTTTTTAAATCTAGTAAATAATCCCCCAAATCAACTATCTGCCTAACTCTGCAGGTGGGAAAAATGAGTGAGAATAAAACCATCATCAAGCAATCCTACAGCCTCGTACTGGAGCAACAGGCAGTGGTGGTGAGGTGTCTGACAGGAGGATAGACAGAGCTGAAGGGAGGTTTGCTATGAATGACACCAGCCTAGAAGGTGGAAGGAAGCAGAATTTGTTTATTTGGACTTCCCATTGTGACTGTGCAATATTTCTGTCTCTCCCTTAAGCGATGTCTTGGGTAATTTCCTTCAGTGGCTCTGCAAGCGAACAAGCTCTTTGTATGCAACATGACATCAAGACCTTCTGGTTCTGTCTAACCTCCCACACCACACCTGAGAAGCCTGAAAGAATATAAATACTTTTTCCTCTCTAAATGTATACACAATTCCCTGTGCTGAACTAAGCAATCGATTCAGAGATGTCTTTCCAAGCAGGCTAAATCTTCCTTTCCCTCTGACCATAGAGAAAACCATGAAGAACTGGGTGTCCACCAAGAGCTCCTTAGGTTTGCCTGCCTGCAGAACCAGGATTAAAGAGGAAACCATGGAGCTCATGTGCACTGCAGTGAGAACAGGTTTCAGTCAGCTTATCGAAGAGGAAAGCAGGGCTAAACTGTGCCACCATGGCGCAGCTAGCACTCAGAAAGCTATTCTTTATATGTTTCCACTTTCTCTGGGCTGAAAATGCAGCAACTGTCAAAATGGGAAGACAAACTTTCATCTAAGTTTCATCAGAGAAGAGTTCTCCTACTTGGTGAAACTGTGCCACAGGCCATCTCCAGTTGAATGAGGGTCTTCCCACAAGCTATGGGAGCACCAGAATAAAACAGAATCTGAACATATGAACACAAGTTCCGACAGCAACAATCATATTCCCAAAATGTCTGCAAGGTATTGAGATGTTCATTAAACCAGATCGCTCATGCAACTCTGGCATCACTGAGGCTTGCAGTGCTTCAGCTGGTGTGTGGCTCTCTGTCCCCTAGAAGCTTGGAACATGCTCAAGCCAATTGAGGAAGAGAATAGTAGACATGATATTCCTTCATTATTGTAAGAAAAACATCTGAAACACTGAAAAGAAGAAGACTATGCTGGGCAAGACAAACAATTTTTTTATTTTTTTACTTCCTTTTGTTATCTTCAGCACTTCTCTGAGGTGAACTTCAGCTTAAAACTGTGCTTATTTTTAATTACAGCAGCACAAATAAAAACTTTGCAAACATCTGTTTCTGTTTGTATTTGTATACATTATGAAGCAATTCCTTAAAAAAGAAAACTGTAGAAGAATTTTCTACCCAGGCTGAGGCCTCATTTGCCAAATTCTATCTGGGATCTCATCCTATAGCCATGTAATAAATCCTGAAAATTATGTTTATACTGGAAATGCTGACAGAACTTTCACCATAATTACAGCATGTTACTATAAATACACATTCTGCAGCATATACATGTAACATATCCGCATACATACACTGTATGTAGTGTTTTTATTGGTCATGAGACATTTAATGTTTGACATTTTTTTAGAATCAGAGATGTTGCAGACCTGAACACTTTCTAACAACAGAGACAATAATAAAATTATTGCTATATTTATTGTGACAGCTTCACACAGCTGTCTCCTTTGATGGTGATGTATTGACACAATACATTGCAAGAAAAAGCAACTGGTCAATGCATATTGCAGAAGATAAACCTGCACCAGTAGGAATTTTGCTTTAATCAAGAAAAAAGTTTAAAGGAGAAAAAAAATATGTGCAGGTGACAGAACTACCTCAGTTGCACTTTTTCTAGCATCTCATAGCGATCTTTCCAACGCATGTTTTAACAGGCTTTGCACTTTCGAGAAACTTGGAGAAACAGAAGAGAGAAAGAAAAAAAATAGAAAAAGAGTTATTTGGGAAGAAAGGAGCATCCAGCCAGGTGCCCCAACACACACTACTCCTGTTCTGTGTGAAAAGAAGGCAATAGCTCCCTTCCAGTATGATGCACAATCCCTCAGGGGTATTGTCACTGTTGTCAATCAAAACAAGCTTTTCCCAAACACATTTACTAAGAAAACCTTGTCTTTTTATAAAGGGACACTGTCAAGACTTGTTAAGGATAAACAAGGCAAGACTGTTCCCTTTTACATTCGACATCAGAAGGATGCACATTTAGCTGTTTCTCAGGCTCAGCCTCTCCCGTGGGCAATACAGTAGAATACACTGAAACAGAAAAGCCTGATATGAAAGGATGGGCTTGGAGCAAGTCAGTGAAACACAAAGAGACCACACAGAATAAGGAAAGCGAAAGTACTGGGGGTGGTTAAGAAGGGGGTTTATCTGTGAAGTTTTCTGTAATACTAATTGCAGTTTATTTTATGAAGACATTTCAGAATATATGCTAAATACTTCTCTATATGCAAAGCCATAACAATTCCTACTAGTTAATATTCAGCTTACTGGGCACATTTCTGTAGCTGTAGAAGGGCAGTGGTGATTCAAATCGGCAGGATTGTTTTTATCTGGAGTTCTAGTAATAATCAGTGCTTAGTCTTAAAGACTAAATCCTCAGAGTCATGAGTTTCTAAGATAATCTCAGGCTTTATTACAGTAAAAAGCAGGATTTTTGTTGTCATGGTCAAAAATTAGCCTTAGAGTTTCCCCAGGGCTCTATAATAGGAAGGCAAGTAAAAAGTGCCAGAAAGCTTTAAGCAAAATAACAGCTTCTCTCATCTTTTTTAATAGGCAAAAAAACCCAAGAAAACCACACCCATAACTTGAACAGGAGAAAAGAAAAAAAAAAAAAAAAAAAAAAAACACAGAGAAAACCAGCAGAAACTCATGGGAAAAATGTGAAATTGAAGTAATTTTCAAAAATATCCTACCTGTAGAAAAACAAGAGATATGAGAATGACATTGCTGTCATAAGTAATGCCTGAAGCATGGAACAGCTGAAAAAGGTTTTTGATAACTCCAGACCAAATGAGAATACTGAAATATCGACTAATTGATTTCTTACTGAATCAACTTGTTGCGTTACATCACAGCATGGTTATTTACCAGGTCTGACTTGTCAATGTCATTCTTACTGCCTATGCAGATATCTACAGATTTCCCCTTTTATTGAGGTAAAAGCACTATTTCAGGGAAAAAAATACATAAATAATTTTCATCATAAAAGTAAAAAACATAAATGCAGAACAGAAGAAATTCAGCTCTATAAACTTAATCTTATACATGTGTTCTTCCAAACTCATACTCTTGATTTTATAAAAGCGGTCATATCATCAATAACTACTACACTTCACCTTCAGAGAAACCATCACTCATGTTTTCTATACTCTTTTTTTTTAAGCATACCTACACTGGAAGTAATTCCAATACTTTACTTAATTATGTAGGTCATTATATCTTTGCATATAAAGGTGGTGAACTGTATTTACTTAAATCTGCATTGATCTTATATCAGTAGATAGCTAAGGCATTAGTGCACTGCTGTGGTTGTAACAATTATCGATTCTGGATTTCTTGCAAAATACCTTCAAATGCTTGTATCTCATCATTAGAATTATTAAATAAAAATTGTATTTGCTGGTTATAGCAAACATATTACCTTTCTATTGCAGCTGTCCTACAAAGACCCTTGCTCACAATAAAATATACAAACAGTCTGAGGTCTGGTTATCTTCTGTTTGTGTTACAAAAACTTTTACCACAAGAAGGTTAGAATAGAGAGCTACTGGGATATTTTTGCTTTGTCTTTTTTTTTACTTTTTTTTTTTTCAATTTTACACAGAAATTTGAAATTCAGAATAAGGAACACATATTCTGAACTGAAAACAATATGTGTAACTTTATAGACATTAAAGATTCCATAATTGCACTTAGGATTGTTTCTGGGACAAAAGAGTCCAGTTTGTAGGAGGCATCCTTGAGGGAGACAAATCTGGAGAAGTGCTTCCAAACAGCAAGGACAGTTGAATTGTTCAAGGCAAAAAAGGGCAACATAATAATAGCCGTTAACACAGAGAAAGCACACTACTGGGTTGAGCTGCAGTGGCAATACTGACATGGTCCTGTATTGTAAACAACTACAAAAATTAGAAAGCTTCATACATACTCTATGAAAGACTTTATAACTTAGTCATATAATATTTCTGAAATAAATTGTTTGAAACACAGGTTACATCTATGCTGCCAAATAAAAAAGTGCCAGGCAGTGAATTTGAGCACTGGATGGGACCAGCAGTCTTCTGTAGTGCATAATTGTTAGCATACTCCCTGGCAGGGTTTTGTCTGTCCCAGTTAGAGTTCTCCAAGACAATGCCTGGGCACAGTTCAGGGGATAACATGTGCCAGGATCATTCCCAAAAGGCCATTTGGAGAAGAAAGAAGTAGTCTGGGTGTCCCCCACCCTACATACTCTTAACTTTTCAGCAGGCAGCACTGTATCTTCAAACACTCTTCATGCCACAAGACAGTCTACACAACACACGCCTGCAGCCTAATGCTATGGAAACATCTCTCTGGTAGATAAGACTTTTCATGTCATCTCAGATCCTACAAGCAAAAAACAAAAACCATATATACACATATATATACACATATATATACCCACACATACATATATATTTATAGATATATTTTTTAAAAAGCCCAGAAAAGTTACAGAGACTAGACAATATCCCTAGGACCCTCAAGCCCTAAGACTATGTAGGGTGAATGCAGTCAATTTATCCTATTTGGCCTTTGGACTGGACAGTGGTCTGTGGCCTTGTTTTATTAATCAGTATAGACAGACCAAAGAAAATTTCACTGCTAACTATGATGTATGCTACCAGTTACCAAAGCTCTCAATATACACACGCTACTGAAGATACCACCAGACATTTTATTTTCGTATTTGCAACTGTGCACTTGCATCAGTAGCCAATTCAATGAGACAAATTAGCAATATTTGATAGGAGAAATTTGACAAAGTATCAATTAAATGCAAAAAGGCATTCTGAGTGCCACAAGCTTTTAGTAAGAATCCCACGAAGTTCAAGTCATTATCACCAGAGGTCTCTGGCAGCTGATAGATATAAGGTCATCTCTTCAGGACAGCATGGTAATAAAATCAATACACAGACTCATAGTGGTGGTCACCTGAGGCTATATGGCTTGCTGTATTATGGTACATAAGATTTCCAATTTTAGTAGCCACTGGCACATAAAAGAACAATATGGTTAGCAAAAACTCTAGTTCTCTTTGATTCGCCGGTTCAAATGAAGAAGAAAGCTTTTCCCAGCTGGTTCAATTAGGGAAAAGGAAGCAAAAACTCATAACAAGAACTCAGAGACCACAATACAGACTGACATTACTGAATCTGTTGCAGATTTCCTTAGCCACTTGGCTGCAGCATCTCATTTCACTGCAAGATGGTACTAAGCCATTTTCAGCAAAGGAATGCAGGAGAACTAGCACCATGCTTCTTCAGTGTTGTAACAAAGCATATTGATGTGTAAAAAGAAAATAGATACTGTTGAGATTCACATTGCCTAACTTAAAGTGTAAATTTCCCAATTTTTGTACTCTGGAAATTTATGTAAACTAACTGGAACATCCGGGGTCCTGAGACAGCTCTCTGCAATAAGGCAGAATACTTCCACTTGGCATCACCTGTGATTAGAAGACACCTTCACCTGCAGCCTGCGAAACTGCAGTAATGTAACTCTGTTATCTTTGACAGAATATGTTGTGGCAATGACTAATACTGCAGCAGAATTAACACTTCTTTTTTTTCAGATATTTCCTGAACTTATCTAATGAGTTAGGGTTTTTTATGTCTATTTGTACTGAGTTTGCAGATGAATGCCAAGACAGGGATGTGACTAGACCACGGCACTCTACTGACTTCTCCCTCCTCTGCTGTTCAGCCTGAAAGTTGCCACCATTCCACAGGACAGATAAGATAGCACCCTGTCATGGTCTTACAGGGAGCTGGAAGCTCCCCACAGACCTGGACAGAGACAGCTCCACACTTTTTCCCCGGGTGGGTGAGGGCTGGGGCCCACATGAGTTCCTGGCACCAGCCCTAGAAATGTACTGGTCATGTCAACATGGGCAGAATGCTGGTGGTGACCCCTGTTACAGTGGAGTTGGTGGCATGATCAGCTCAGGACGGGTGTCTCCTGGTTGTCAGGGAGACATGAGGTGGACAGTCTTGACATGAACTGGGAAAGCTGTGGGCAGAGAGAAAAGGACTGCCCATCGTGACAGAGGGTGGCTGCTCTGTTTATTGATTCTCCTGTCTTTGACAGCCACAGCCTTGGACAGAGACACAACCATATCACTCTGGCTCACTCTGGTCCTCTCCCTCCTTCACCAGTCAGAGAGTGTTGCAACTTGTACAAGCACATCAAAGTACACTTAAGGAAAGACACACAGCTCCACTGTCCTACAGGAGGCTGCAGGGTCACCACAGCTGTGGACAAAGGTAACTCCACACCACCCACCATCTCTGTACCCTGTCATGGTCCTAGAAGCAACTGGAAGGTCAACAGAGACATGGACAAAGGGAGCTCTACGCTACCCCCCCTTCTGTATCAAACTTTTCTGTGCCTAACATCCTTACAACCATGCAATGGAAAACTGGCATTCACTTCGCGAAAAAGACAAGTCCAAAACTTCATCAGCATTACTTGTCTCAATAAAAATTTGCAATGAGAGTGTTTATGAGCTACATACTAGCACTAAAATATTTGTCTTAGCTGTTTCCTGCTGTTTTCCTGGATGTTTGTTCTCCCAGAGAGCAATAGCAATTTATTAATATCCATTGTTCAGCCCTGAGGACATATTTACACTTCCCAGGAGGGAATGTATATATATATGTATATGCATGTATATATAGATATACATTTGCATATATGTTAGGTGCATATCGCTTAAAGGGAAAGTCACTATGTGGAAACAATGTCAGATTCTGAAAGCAACTCATCTAACAGTTACAAAACTGTTGTCCCTGAAGCCTTAATGCTCCCTGCTGTGTGTGTGGATCTGTTAGCTTGAAGCATGCACAGAATGATAAGGACCCTGTAGTCTGTGGCAGTGGAAATCAGTTGTGCCTGTTCATTGAAAAAGAGGATTTCTTTTTCTTTTACTCTTTAATTTTTACCTTATCGATTTTTTGCTTTTGCTATTTGATGAATATTGATTGTACTTGTGCAGTGTTGCACTCATACGGGCTGCTTTATTTCACCCTTTCTTGTTTATTCATTGTGGTAATTTACTTGGGGATATGAAAACTGCTGAGTATCACAGAATCACAGGATCACTGAAGTTGGAAGGGACCTCTGGAGATCATCTAATCCCTGCCCAAAGGAGGGTCAAATACAGCAGATTGCTAAGAGCCATTCCATGCATGTTCTGAGGATGGAGACCCCATAGCATCCCTGGGCAAACTGTGTGAGTATTTGACCACTCTCAAAGAAAAAAGTGGAAAAAAAATAGTATATTTAAACAGAATATACTCTATTTTATTTTGTGCCCACTGCCTCTTGTCCTGCTACTGGATGCCACTGAGAAGAGTCTGACTCTATCTTCTTTACTCCCCATATCAGATAGTTATACACATTGGTAAGATACTTCTCCAGGATGAACAGTTGCAGCTCTCTCAGTATCTCCTCATATAGCTAGATGCTCTAAGCATTTAGTCATCTTTGTGCTGGGAACACTCAAATATGTCTGTGTTTCTCTTGTGCTGAATGGCTGGGCCCAGAGGGTGATGATCAGTGGCACAAGGTCTATTTGGAAGACAGTGACAACAGGTGTACCCCAGAGATCAACACTGGGTCCAGTCTTGTTCAACATCTTCATTTATGATCTCAGGCATGTGGTAGAATGTACTCTCAGCAGTTCTGTAAATGACACTAAAGTGGGTTAATACATCAGAGGGTTGTGCTGTCATCCATAGGGATCTCTACAGGCTGGAGAAATGGGTTGACAGGAACCTCATGAGGTTCAACAAGGAAAAGTACAAAGTCCTGCACCTGGGCAAAAAGACTCCCATGCATCAGTATGTGCTTGAGGCCTCTCAGCTGGAAAACAGCTTGGCAGAAAAAGACCTGGGGGCCTTGGTGAACACCAGGTTGAACATAAACCAGCAATGAGCAGCCCTTGCAGCAAGGAAGGCTAAAGGCAATCTGAGCTGCACTAGGCAGGGCATTTCCAGCACGTCTAGGGAGGTTACCCTTCCTCTTAGTCTGTGCTGGTGAAGGCAGACCTGGAGTACAGTGTCCAGTTCTGTGCTCCTCAGTACAAGAGAGACATGGACATACTGGAGACAGTACAGCAAAGGGTCACAAAGATGATGAACTGACTGGAGTATCTTTCCTATGAGGAAAGGCTGAGAGATGTGGGACTCTTCAGCTTGGAGAAGAGCAAGCTGAAGGAGGATATCATCAGTGGTATCCAGTGGCAAGACCTAAGGAAATGGGCACAAACTGAAACACAGGCTCTGTCTGAACATCAGGAAACATTTTGTTACCATGAAGGTGACCAAGCACTGGCACAGGTTGCCCAGGGACACTGTTGAGCTTCCATCCTTGGAGATACTCAAAAGACATCTAGATACAGTCCTGGGCAACTGGATCTAGGTGGGCCTGCTTGAGCAAGGGGGTTGGACCTGAAGACCTCCAGAGGTTTCTTTCAACCTCAACCATTCTGTGATTCTTCCAAACATATCCCTGAACAGGCCAAAGTCTGCTTTCCTGAAAGCCAGGCGCATTCCCTCCTTGTAGGGTCTTTATCTCAACTAACTTATGGTCACTGCTGCCATGTGCTTTTACATCTCTGAACAGTTCTTGCTGTTTGTATTAGGAGATCCATCAGAGCATCTTCCTTCATCAGCTGCTCAATCACCCATGTCTGGAAGTCATCACCAAAGCACCCCAGAAGCATCTTGGATTCCTTGTGTTCTACCATATTGTCCCTTCAGCAGATAACAGGGTGGTTAATGCCTGCAATGAGGACTAAGACCTGGAGAAGAGGAGACCAAGAGGAGACCTCTTTGTGGTCTACAGCTTCCTCACAAGAGGAGGAGGAAAGGTAGGCACCAAACTCTTCTCTTTAGTGACCAATGACAGAACCCTAGGAAACAGCAGGAAGATGTGCCAGGGGAGGTTTAGGTTGGACATTAGCAAAAGGTTCCTCACTCAGAGGGTGGTGGAGCACTGGAACAGGCTCCCCAATGAGGTGTCACGCCTCAAGCCTGACCATGTTCAAGAAGAGACTGGAAAACACCCTCAGACACATGGTGTGAACTGTGGGGTTGTCATATGCAGGCACAGGAGTTGAACTCAATGATCCTTCTGGGTCCCTTCCAAATCAGGACAGTCTATGATTCTATGAAACTTGATGTTTCTTCTAGTTGTCTGAAGAAAGTTCAGAGCTGGGTCATCACCTGTCCCTGGGTAGACCTTCATGCATCCCAACTGCTCTCTCACATAAAGGGCAAGTCTTCATCCTCATCATCACAGCTTGTCCTCCTGCAGAGAGACCTGCAGTTCCTCCTGCTTGATCCTCATGGTGCGGGTATTGCTGTGTAGAGACGTCAGAGGGGCCTCCACTTGTGCTGGTTGCCTATAATGGGTACAAGAGCTTCCCCCGTGTGTCATCCTCTGAGCACATATATGCATATGCTGCATGCGGGGCCCTTTCTGCCCTGTGTTGTTGATCCCAAGTTCTGTCCTGCCACATCACCCTGCAGCCTTTGCTTACAAAGTCAGTCCTCCACAACTGCCGCACTTAATTGTAGTCGTCTCTTCCACCTCTCCACCGCCCACATCATTCCTAATACAAAGTTCTCCACAGCAGTTTGGACATGTGAGTTAAGGTGGTTTTGCTGCCCTGTCCGGGTGTATTTCATCTCTTCCTGGCAATCCGCCGTCGCCAGCGACCATCCCACTGTCGCAGCAGCCCCCCCGCATGGACACCTGCTCCGAGCCGGGCTGTTGAACTGCAGGCTCCCTCTGCTCCTCCCCGAGCCCTTTCCCCACGCAGGTGGTACCGACGGTCCCCGCCGCGGTTCCCCGCCCCCGGGTCTCGCAGGCCGGCCCGAGGAGCAGCCCCTGCGCCCGGCACTGCGCTGCGGAGCGCGGCCGCGGGCCCGGGCCTGGGCCGCGGGGGCCGCCGGCTCCCTCTCCTGGCCCTGCGGCGGCACGGCGGACGGGGACACCGCGGCAAAAATAAAGGCAACAACGTGTGTGTGTATATCTGCATATTTTTTATTTTTTCCGCGGAGGAATTCGTATTTCCTATTAATCCCCCGCTTCCTTTCCTTTGTCTCACCAAAACCGTACATTTTCTTTGCATGTATTAATTCTGCATAGAGATATTTGGTGCTGGATATATGCTAATACTTGAAGGGGAAAAAAAAATAAATCCGCTGAGTTAGGTATTCTGAGCAAGTAGAAAAATTGAGTTCAAAACCTCTCGTGAGAGAGAAACAAATGATTCCTCATCCTGTGTTTTCTTGATATGTGCACTAAATGCTAAGCTCCAATGGGAACGTGAACAGCTCCTGCAGTTGGAAAGGCTGCACCTTGTTTTGTTACGACTGGCCTGAGATTAAGCTCCTGCTTCTAGATCACAAGTGGGGAGAAGTAATATTCAGTCTTAAGAAATGTCAGAGGTACAGAGGAAAAAGAAAAGGCACCTAAATAAAATATATAGCTTTATATATATATATATATATATATATATATATATATATATATATAAACCCATTCAAAAGATACAGAGAATCAAATTGTAACAGAAATTTGCCAACTCTCAAAAAAAATGCCAACAATGTTCTCACCCAGTTCTAGTGTAAATTAGTTTAATTAGCTGAGCAGCAGATAGGTGGACTTTATTTAGTGTATTGAACCCATGAGCTTTATAAAATCTGTGCAAACAAGAATTGTAATAGTGAATTTGTGACAAAAGATTAGCAGTGTGTCCACAGGGAAAACTCCAGAAATATTCAGTTCTTTAAGTGGATTAGTAAAACCTCATTAAGGTCTTCTGAGGATCCTCTTATTCAGTATTAAATTATCTTTACACTTAAAAAGTGGGGTTTAACACTTTAAATTTACACTTTTTGTTTATTTGGACTGAATTTCCTCAGTGTCCCTGTTTAGGAAGGTCCCAAGAAATTGAATTTTAGGCAGCTTGCAGCAGCACAGAAGAGATGTTAAGAACATTGGGATTCATCTTCTCAACCCAGGACCAAGGTCATTACTTTCACTTTTCCTGCACTGTCTGCATCATAACATCAGGTCTTGTCTAGAGACACAGACTTGAAGGCACACTTTCTCTCGGCTGTATGACTCCTTATACCACTACATGAAAGGTAAGTGTCATGATTGTTAAGTTAGTTCACTGTCCTGAACTTCTTTGAAAATATAGGAAAATGCTGTTCAAAATTAAACCACCTAGGTATAGAACTCTACAGAGACTCTCCTTATCCATGGTTGTATTGACTGCCTGAGCCTCCATGGCAGTCACTGGAGCCACCACAGAGACTCAGCCTCTGGGGACTCAGTCCAGCTGCCTGAACGTGGGGTATCTCACAAGACAGTCAATTTTGAGACTTATTTGATATATCTATATGAGAACAGCAGATAAGACACATTCTGTGCTTTCCAGCAAATATGTTTGCAGGCCTTAATTTAGTCAGAAACCTCAAATTAGTGTTGGTTTATTTTTTATATTCCTGAGTTGAGTCAGATATTTCGTATGTTCAGAGGAATTTCATGTATAGCAGAGTTTTAGGTAAGACATAGGCACCCGTGTCCCCTGAACTTATATGACCAAGTATGGCAGTTTCAGTCATGAGGAAGAATCTCATGAATTTTGTGTCTGCAGAGCTAAGTAATTTGTAGGACTACTCTGAATATGAACTAATTTTAGGCACTAACATCCCAGTATAGATGGGATTGCAGTGGGCTGGATCCTCTCTAGTATGTCTGTCTTTCAGATGGGCACACAGGACATAGGACTACTCATGGCAGTCCGTGCACCAACACTCATTTTGCCATTTCTAGAATTTTTGGGGTGAATAAAGGTTTTTAAGCACAAAAAGAAATTGTTGAGTGATTTTTTTTACTGGCCTGTTGCTCAGTTACACTCTTAGACGCTACATAAGCAAATTCCTACATGGACAATACCTGTGAGATAAAAGCCAAAACAGACTTTCTGAAAGGACCTTCTCTTCCTGTGAGTTCTCGTTGGCTTTTCAGATAACTCAGCCTTTTCTTCGGAGACAAAACCAAATATGCTGCATGTCCCTGGATGGTTTTTGGAACAGCTTACAAGAGTGGAAATCTAGCAGAAGAGGTGGGGGAACTCTCCGCTTGTAACTTGCAACAGTGCCTTGATGATTTTGTGACAAGCTACAAAACACAAAAGTGATGTTATTTTGGGGGGTTGGTGTGTGTGTGTGTGTGTGTGTGTGTTAAATAAAAGCAAGAAAAACACCCTGTTTTCTGAGTTGTCCTTGCTGCTGTGCGTTGGCAGGGGAGCGCGGCGGGAACCAGGCAGCCTGGTGGCAGGGGCGACAGGTGGCACTCGGCCCCGGAGCACGGACGGAGTGGCTCCCGCTCGGCTCCCGGCGCCGGGGGGCTCCACCGGGGCTGCAATCCTAGAAAGCTGGATGCTGGACAAATCCGCGGGCGTCCCCAGCCCCTGACAGTTGCAACAGTTGGCTGCCATCCCACAAGCTTTTCCTTGCGGGCAGGCTTCCACTTGAGCTCCTGGAGCTGCTGAGTGGTGCTCACATAGATCAGGTTTCAAAATTAGGGTCTAATTTTAAATGAGATGTCAAAAACCAGGACTGACAAACAGTGGGAAAGAATGGAAGAACGCAAACCACAGGTAATCTATGTGAACAGCTCGGCAGCCATGCTGACAGCTGGGAATGGGAACCCCGGAGCCCTAATGTGAGATGTCAAACTGGCTCCCTTGACCCTGGACAAGCCACTCACGGTTTGTTCCTTCAGGTGTTGAGCACCTCCTGCAAAGCTGCTGAAGAGCTTGACAAGGACCAGTGTAAGCTGGGAGTGTTACTCTGTTTTTGTGAAACACTTACCTATGGGACCCATTTCCTTGCCTCAGTTTCTTTCTGTGTGAAAGAAGCTACCTCATGGAACAAAATCAGGACTAAAGAGCAAAGTATTACAGTACTCCCTCACAGAATAAGGTACTTAAGTAGCATCACTACACTTGACTGAGGCTCTTGTGTTTCCTTTTCCTTGCTCTCTTTGGAACATTACAGACCCTTGGGAAAGTCTCCAAGCCAGAAGCAGAGAAGTCTGGCTACACAAAAAGGAAGAAAAGTGGCTAAAAACAGCCAGGCGGCCACTGTCTTGGAAATATAGCAAGTATTTATAAAGACATTGAATTGAAATAAACAGTGTCCAGTGTGGTTTATGAGATTAAATAATCTGAATAAATGCAAGCACTGGACAGATGCAACTGTACCAACTCAGATGAAATCAAACAATCTGCTGGTTAGAAACAGCTAGCAACATTCAGCTGGGCAGCTATGCAATAAAAAAGGAAATTTCATTTCTCAAGGGTGAATCAAGGACTTATCTTTATTCACCTTTTTATTTCTTTTTCTTTTTCTTTTTCCTCTTTTTTTTTTTTTCCTTTGAAATAGAGTTAAGAAAAAGTATGATAGCAGGGGCAGTCTCCTTTCCCTGACTACCTGGAGAGTAGTTGCCTGAATACTTCTACTTGAGTTCTAAAGCAGGCAAGGTGAGAGCAGAGTGCTATGGGGAATAGGTTTTTGACAGGGAAATACCTCTTCCTGGACATTGCTTCATCTATGAGATTTTCCCATATGCAGTGCTAATAATAACAACAACAATGAACCTGAATGTTTGCTTTTCTGTCTTACTGAAGAGGACACAGGCATTTTAGGAGACGCTAAGAAGACACAGTTAAAAACTAATTTCCTCTGCATCCTCAGCTCATTTCAAATTGCCAGTGTCAGTGTGTCCTTCCTCACCTCACCTTCTCCTACACATGAAACCAAAAACCAGATTTTCTTCATACATAATTTCCCACAGTACTTTGTACTCTGTTTCAGTCCACTTTCTACCACCAGATTTTTGGGTTCCATCTGATTCATCTTGTTTGTATTTTCATGTTTCTTTGTCTTTATGTAGGATGTTTCCATCACACTGGGTGCCTGAAGCAGGAGCTGACTTCCAGACTGTGCCATAAACCAGGGAAGAGAAATCTGGGGACTGCAGTCTGTCTTCATCTGCAACACTATACGGCAACAACACACCACAAGCACAACCAGCTCCTAGGTTTTAAGATCACACATGTTAAGGCAACTTGCTGAATTAGAGATCAAAGTATTTGGCATTTTATAGGTTATTAGAGTATTTAGAGGTAAGTGCTGTTAGCAAATAGTTAGAAAGAAAAGATAATTGATGATGCTTTAATTTGAGAGAGAATAAAACAGAGAGAAGCTGTTATCAATGCCAATCAACATTGTAGACTGAAATCTTGAGCAATTCTGAAGAGAGGAATTTGTTTTCAATCCCTTCCTTCTAGCAGTATTATAGAGACAAAAATCCAGGTCCCTGATTAACCCCTGAGTAAAGAATAACCCTCACCTAGAGAGCTCTGCTTTCAAAAGAGTTTGCCCCTGTAACTAGAGCCTGTTCAATTATTCTTCTTCAAAGGAAGCAGGCAACCAAGATGTCAGCTTCATAGAGGGAGCTATAATTTTGAAGCAACTTCCTGTTTGTCAATTTTTTTTTGATCTCGTGTAAATGGAAGGAAATGGCATGAAGGAGATTCCCCCCCCCTCCCCCAATTTTTTTGTTGCATGTTACCTTTTGCAATTGCACATGTTCACAAACAAATGTTATTTTCTGACTCCGTTTACAGGTTAAAAGAGAGCAGAATATCTATACATGTGTAGCTACCAAATACCTGATGAATTGAAAAGTGCCAAATAACATATTGCAGTGTTCCTGTCCAAAATCAAATAATGGCCTTCACTCTGAAGAAAACCCTAACAACAGCAGCAAAAAGAAACACCAACCCAAAATCACATACTAGTTGCTATTCAGAAGAAAAACACACATCGCTGAAGCAGGGTTTAGACATGAAGTATCTCCCTGTCAAAATCTTTCTTTCTTGGCAATGTCCCTGAAGGGGAGTATTTTCACAAAGATGAAAAGAGTGTTAAATGCTAACATTCTTCCAGATTGGATATGCATTCCTCCTTATACATATTTTTGTTATGAAACAAATACATTTTGGTAAATTTAGGGAAGTGGCTCTGTGTTTCCTCCTCTACTATATATTTAGTGTGATAATATGGCACTGATTTCCTGTTTAATTTAAAACAGTTTTAAATAACTGGTAAAATCTAGTAGCTTTCTGTCCTTCCAACCTTTGTCTTCTCCTCTGTGTATTTTAATGTGGAGCAGGGAGTTGGCTGAGGTTGTTTACTTTTTGTTACTTTTTTGTTTTAGTATAAAAAGACACAGGCTTTGACCTTCTCCCTCCTGTTCCTGAGTGCCTCACCATCACTAAGCTTTTCTGTTCAGTATCCCACGTTACATGGTGGAAATAATGTTTGGATTTAAACTGTGGTGTTTTACAGTCTGAGATTCAGTTCTTGAAGGACAATAAAAATCTTTATCAAATGTTACTCTGGTTCCTTTCAAACATTCCACCAGTATTTGGAAGCCAGAAGACACATGTACTCTGCTGTATTTGTCACAGTCCCTCATATTTCACAGTGCCCTGTGTGGGGAATCAGGGTGGGGCAAAATTAGTGTTTGCCCACGATGTCAAAAACAAAAACAACTAAAACAAAAACAAACACACACACACACAAAAAAAAAAAAAAAAATTAAAAGCAAACCAGATCTATAGTCTTTTACCAAAATACATATTCTGTGTAACATCGGTCCAGGTAAGTAGATGAATGGTATCTACATGGACAGACACTTTCACAAATGTCCCTGTAAAACTTAATGCATGCTCTTTGGGGTGTACAGGAGCTGTGCAATATAGGCTGGCTTACTCTCAAAGGCTGAAAAACTGCAGCCTGATAACCTTCAACATGCTTGGATGGTAGTGAATACACATAATTTACAGATATCAGATGCTGCTCCTATCTCATTAGGAGACTGGACCTTTGTCTATTCTTTTAAACCATGTTTTTTAATTTATAGCAGAGTACCCTTTGTCAAATGCTTATGCTTCCCAGGGAAACAGGTTGTTCCCTTCAGCTTGTATCTTCATGTGTGTTTTCCTAATCCTTTTATTTTGTGCATTGTTATTGCTATTTTAAATAATCTTCACAAAATAGTGTCAATGAGACACATCAAGATTTCAAGATTTCACATATCACAAATATTAGACTGCAGAAATGGGTGGATGGTCCATGGTTTGAGAAAAAAAAAAAAAAGCACTAAGGAAATTAAATTATTGTGAAGTTTTATCTTCCAGTCTCTGACTAGAAAACAAAGTCTGTGCTTTGTTGTAAATAAATTCTATTCCTAATTCCTAACATTCAATTCCTAATCTGTGAAGGGAAACCCAGCCTCTACTGTGAGTAAGCTTCCATTCCAAGCACAGCCTCCACCAAGGCAATCGTAGCTGACATCCCCTGAGGATCATTTCTAGCATGTGCAGCCTGCGAGTTTCCTTGGAAACTGCCATGCAGCAAGCATGAGATTATGGCACATGACTGCTAAGCTGCATAGCTTTACCCAGGAAAATAAAGGAATCCAGGAATGGGGACCAGGACTGCAATCCACCTCCCAAGGATGTTAACTGCTGATTTTCAACCTCTGGTTACTTTTATGTTGTCACAAAAGATAATGGAATAAAATAAATCTGCTGTTTATAAGCTTATGTTCATTCCATAATAGCCTGTTTTTCTGCTGGGAGGGGGGCAAAAATTTCAAGTAAGCCTGAAAATCACCACACCTCCAAAGGGCTTTTGCACCAAGTCAGCTCTGAGGCCTTATGACATTTTCCTTAGACTGAACTAATCTGGATAAGCTACCACACATGGATCATTTCAAAAAAGGTGTTCTCTCTCCAGATTTCTGTGGTTACACAATGCTGAAGGTAAGAAGCTGAGAATGCCTCTAATGGCTCAGCCAAGTATCTACCAAGCTCACCAGTCTGTACCTGACAGAGTCTGTAATATGTAACCTGGAGAAGAGCACAAGTACAAAGGAAGCACACAAGTCACTGTGTTCAGGCACCACTGACAGATCTGCCTGCCATGGATTTATCTATTTCTGAATGCTCACAAACCTCCAGTTGCATCCCCATCCCGCAGCAAGCAGTCCTGCCCGTTACCTCCATGCCGGTGAGGGAGTTTTTCCTTTTGTTTAATACGAATCTGGGTCCTGCTGTTTCCTTTGATGACTCTTAGCTCTTGTATGGAAAACACAGTGACCAATTGTTGTCTATTCATCTTCCCATTGCTACTAATGATTTTACAGCTCCTCTATCAGATCCCCCTCCAGTCATCCCAGTCTGAGGCTGGAGAGCGGTAGACTCGTTGTTTTACAGTGCACTTTTACATGCAGTTTGTCCGTGGTGATGTCAGTTTGGAGCATGCATTTTCTTGTAGTTTTATTAGGCGAGACTGATTAGCTGTGTCCTCAGATACATAATTTAGCCTGTGGGCTTTGTAGTCTCCATATGAATTTGACCCAGTATATACAGGTCACAAGAAAGCTTAATGATTTGGGTATTTAGGTGTTCTGCGGGAGCTTAACTTTGCTGCTGCAGTCCCCTTGCAGCAGTAATTATTATTCTCAGCCTCAAATTCATTTGTATTAACTTATATTGACTTCAAAGGTTCTGATTTAAATCCAACCTCCCCTGGCTGATATCATTCTGGGGATCGGCTGCATCCCCCCAGATGCTGCCAGGAGCCCGTGGCCCCAGGGCAGCCGGAGCAGCCACCCGCAGCCATCTGGCGTCTGCCCGTGGGCCCGGGGCAGGCGGCGCTGAGGGACTGCTGCCTAAAACAAACGGCGACCTCTGTCAGCTGGGCCATCAATTGTTCCAACATCTGGCAACTGGCTTTCTTATGAGAGCTGACATTTGGCTGCTTCAGACCGAGGGTTTTAGGATCCATGAGCCAGAGAAGAAAACGGGACAGATCCCAGTTGTTTTATGTCGCCAGAATCCAAAGCAGCCTTTTAATTTTATTTTATTTTATTTTATTTTTAATTTTTAATTTTTGATATGTATTTCAAATGGCTTGCTGTGACTTGAAATAAAAAAAAAAAAGAACTCAAAGAAAAAATCAGATTGTCACAGTGTGAAAATCCATTTGACAAATTTTTGCTGGTCTTACCCCATTCCTGCATTGAGTTAATACCTAACTGCAGCTGAAACAACTTCTTTAAATTCAGTTACAAAGACTCTCCTACACCTTAGTGGTGCATTTAACCAAATAGAGTTGCTAGCATTATTGCAGTTGTCTCCACCAAACTTTGGTGCATGGCCATCTGAGTTTCTATGCAACCTTATATATGCATCCATATGTACAACACCCAGCTGGTCTGACTCCTTGTGTTCTCTCTTTTCATAAGTTTTCTCCACAAAACAAATACACCAAAGATAGATGTCAGGGTGCCTCTAAATGTGAAACATTTCAATGTGCTAAAAGCGCCTCTGGCCTTTAACAGCATTCATAAAACAATTAAAAAAAAATTGAAGAGTAAAATCCTTGGAATCTTGGCAAACCTAGCAGTGAACTCTTGAAAACTGCAGACAGGTATTGTATATGTTTGTATTGTGTCACCTCAGTCTCACAGATGGCTACAAATAAAATAAATGTTTAACATATAATATTTATTTCAAGATGCAAGAACTGTCTTTAAAAGATTCCTTCCTTAAACTTAAGGCAGATTTAACATAAGACAGAAGGGGAAAAAAAGCAAAGAACTGACAAATAAGCAACTGAAATAAACTTTCAAAATGAAGAAATAAATGTTATCAACCACTAAAAAACAGAATTTCAAATAAAATATACAAATGACAAACCTAGTTATAAACACAATTATTAAAATGCATAGGACCAAATGTATTATTTAAAATCTACTAAAAACAATATTTAATGCAGACTTTTAGATCTAACCAAATTAATCAGCATGAGTAGATACTAAGGTACAGCGGCTGCACTGATTTATCAAAACATCAAACCTTCAAATAGTTGACTCCAGAGGAAGAAAAAAAAAACCTAAGTGGAAATGCTTATTTTTCTCTGTGTTAAGGTTTCATCTGGGCTCCCTGTGGAAAATGGAGACGGAAAACAATACTGTCGAGCCACACAGCCCCATTTCAAGCACCTCGCTGCAGCAGTCAATGACGGATTCTGAAATGGAGTTAGGCTTGTTTAGCATGCCTGCAGGGTCATGCAGAGTGACCCGTTCCCCTCTGGTTTCACTTAAAACTCAGATTTTCTCCATGAAGATAACATGTTCCTCTGATATTTAGTTACCTGGTCTCCAGAAAGATCTCATTTTTCATAGTGTAATTTTTAACCTTTGCTTAAGATGTCTTTTTTTAACATAAACTCTTTTAACCCGATATATTTCCTCAACATGTGCTTGGAAGGATAATGTTTGGCTATTGAAATCTCTTAACAAATCAAAGTTCACTGCAGTTTTAGCTTGCTAGATTACAAAGGAGTGTTAAGGCAATCATGAAGTGTTCTTGCCTTTATTTCTTTTGATATCGTGTGCTATAAACATATGAATATTCATATAGATCAACTGATTCTGTACATGCTTGTACTGAGAGCTTTTGTACCTAAATAAAACATGATCTAGCACTCCCATGTCTTTTTTTTTTTTAATTCAGAAACACATGAAATTCATTATACAAATGCAAATTTTTAAAAAAAAAAGTTCTAAAATAGATGAAGTTATGAAAGAAATGTTTATGAAAAATGCCAACAAACATTTAAACCGTCTCAGTATGTACTGCTCTAAAGTGTTGCTTTTTTAACTGAAGGCTTTCTGAGGGAACTGTAAAAATATCTGACCAGAACCTCCTTGGCATTAACTGATATCAGGTAAGGAACAGCCTGGCACTGGGAGAAGACCTGGCTGACCATATTCAGTTGAGCACACACTACTGTTTATCTGACAGCCATAAAGTCATATTGGATACAATATCTGTGCAAATATTTTCCGCTTATCATGCAGGGGAATGGCAAGTCACAGACCACCTCCCTGCCCATGTACCCCCTTCAGAGGCCTGACTGGCATGTGAGGAATGCAAGGATTAGTGATGTAAACTGCGACAAATACGGAGTTTAAGGAGGACAGAACCTATTTAAATATGTCATTGGAAGCCTGGAATTGCATTTTCCTATTTTTCTTTCTCCAGTCTTCACTTCTTCAATCTCTTGACTTGTACTTTGAAAACTCTTTTTGCTGTCCCTATCACAGAAACAACCTCCCCCTGCACTGCTCCTTAGCTTCCCCTCTTTGCCCATCCTTCTATACTCTTACCTCTGAATCTGTCCATTTGTTTTTATTTTCAAGAGGGGGAGATGATGGTCTGTTTATGTGACAAGGCAGATGTTTTAGGCAGTGGGCCTATCCCTGAGAAATCACAAACAATTCAGAGCATCATTGCCTGCACAAACATAAAACGTCTCAACCCAGGAACATCTCCCCCCTGCCTCCTCCCCAAATGCCTCCTACCTGCAGAGTCCCTCCTGAGAAAAGCACAACAGATTAAATCAGTGCACCTACTCATCAATTCTGAGACCACAGTTTCACACTAAGTTTTTTTCTGGTAAAAAGCCAATTTAAGAAGTTTCATCCCTTTTTTTGCTCTCACCTGCTCATTCCTTTCTCTACTTCCCTGCCTCTGGTGGGGGAACCTTATCAGTCCTTCAGCAAGGCTAATTCATTCATTGGTATTGCTGCTGACAGCTGGAGTAATGCTGGTTAATAAACAAGGAAAAGCAACACTTGAGGAAGGGTGGAAGAGAGTGCTTGTTAGCTTAGATCATTTCACTGAACCAGTTTTGAATAAGGTCACCCAGACAGTTGAATTGCCACACCAACATAGGAGAAGAAGTCTGCTCTTAAACTAGCTTTACAACTTAAAAAATTATAATGTGGAATCTCATCCTGATTTCTTGGGTGTGTGGAGTAATATACATTCAGGAATCATGTTACACCTTGACTGAGAGGTAACCAAATCTGTTTCACAACTACTGCTTTTGGGAACATAAGATAACAAATTGTGATAGAACCTGTATGAAGATGTTGGGACTTGTGCAAGGACTGATTCCTCACTTTCTGTTCTCAGGAACGTTGAGGCATTACCGTTTTATATCTTCCCTACATAGACAGTTCTGATCCTCTCCATTTCAATGCAGGTGCCAGAGAACTAGAAAAAGTTTAGAAAGAGGCAACAAGGACAACGGAAAGAATGCAAAGGTTTCCACAGAGGCAAAATCAAAATGAATCAGGTAGCATCATTGTGAAAAGAGAAAAAAATTCTAGAAGGATGGGAGAAATGCCTATGAAATTAGGAGTGATTTTGAGATGGTACATAAGGACGGCTTGCTCACCATTTCATCCCAGTACAAAACAAGTGGCTCACCAAAATGAGCAAGATGTAAGCTGTATCCAACCAAAAGGAAGTATTTCTTCATATTGTGTGTAACTAAGGTGGGGAACTCGCTGCTACAGGATGTTATGGGTGCTCAAAGTTCACTTAGATTCAAGGACAAAATGAGCAAGGAAGATAAATCCATTAATAGAAATATCTAGAAAACAAACTTGACAAAGGAGGCCCTGGAGGTTCAGCTATTGGAGGCTGTTTGGGGAAATATCAGTGTATGCCCCCACCTTCCTCTCCACTTCCCCAGGCACTCACCTCGTCACTGCCAGAGATGGGATACCAGGCTGGATGGGTTTGGATCTGATACAGTGCATCTGTTCTGATGTTCAGCAACACGATAAAGCTTTATAAATCTGGACATGGCCTGTTGTTCCCACATATTATTATGTTCCTACATGAACAAGGCAGCAAAAGGGCCCTCCCCTGTATCTATGGAAGAGTGGTGTGGACCTGTGTCCAAATCCCACCTGGGGAGAAGAGGTTCTCCCGGGAGCCAGCATAGATGGGAACCAGTGAATCTGGCAGCCTGGTCCTCATCCTTTGCAGAATCACAAAATCACATGTTAGGGATTGGAAAGGACCTCAAAAGATCATCTAGTTCAATCCCCCCGCTGGAGCAGGAACACCTAGATGAGGTTACACAGGAAGGTGTCCAGGAAGGTTTTGAATGTGTCCGGAGTATGAGACTCCACAGCCTCCCTGGGCAGCCTGTTCCAGTGCTCTGGCACCCTCACCGAGAAGAAGTTTCTTTTCAAATTTAAGGGGAACCTCTTGTGTTCCAGTTTGAACCCATTACCCCTTGTCCTATCACTGGTTGTTTCAAGGTGTAAGATAACAATCCAGGGCTAAGTTCTGCAACTGACTGGGAGCTAAGGGCATTTGGTGTTTGTTAGGAGATATCACACAAACCAGCCAATATATCCAAATAGATAGTGTAGTTGAACTACAGTTGTGGTGTATTTGGTTCCACCTATAAACCCTCCAGAGCTTGAGCACTTGCATTACAAAATACAGATCTTTTAGAGCTTATTTGAAAAGAATAATTCCTCATGAACATTTTGTGATCTAAAAGCCATTGTTTTTATAAAATGTACAGAGACACTAATTGTCTTAGTCTATCAAGGCTGGTATAGTCCTGAAGAAATGGATATATGCAGGTGTTGGACTGAAGTTTCAGTTCAAACTCCTATAAAAGAAAGTATTAGAAGAAAAGTCTTATGTTCATGTGTATTTTCCTTTTAATAATCTTGTCATATTTAATGTTGCATGATTACATAGTTCTTACTTTGCATAAATGCGTGATGATTATAGCTGTATAACCTTGGCAACAGAGTGTCCTCTTGAGGCAATCTGAAATAGAAGAGAAATGCAGATTATACCACACAACTACCCTTTTGGGAACAATATTTTATTATGTTTTATTTCCCTTCCATAAAATTGAAAGAAAATGAAGGTAATTTGGGTTATACAAAATCAATGATAAGCTGGTGGAGGGAATTCCTAAATCACCTGCAGGCACAGCCATACACATAGGTGCAAGCAAAGATGGGCGAGAAGATCAGGCTTTACTCATGAACGCCTTGAGCCCAAACTTCTGAACCTAGAGGTTTACGGTACCAAGCAGGAACTTGTAGAAAAATGACTAATTGTATGAAAATCATTAGGCCAAATTTCAGACACAGGAAACAACTGCATGCTTTAGCTTACTACTAGGTGGAAAATGACACATGGGGAAAGGAAGTACTAAAAATGGAGGGTCTGGTTGTTCATTAGTTTATAGAGCCTGAGAATGTGGCCCAGGGAGTCTCTCAGCCTGGCCATTAGGGCCATTGTAAAAGCCATTAAGACTAGCCTGTGATGTCAGTGATAAGCTCAGCTTTCATTTAATAACACAAAATAAAGGCCTTTTTCATGGTGGAGATGGAATCTCAGTCAGCTTGCCTACCACTGAAAGAAAACAAAATGAAAAACCTTTCATATAGACAGGCAACTTGCTATTTTTTGACACTAAATTGACTCTTGGTCTATTATCTGGGGCAGACTGAAATGTCATTTCTTATAATCAAGACAATACTTGTTGTTTAGGAGAAGTGTTTTCTGTTTAGTGCCTCATCAGAAACAGGGCAAAAATGCTTCACAGAGCAATGGTACTGTAAACCCTAGACACATAAATTGTGAGTTTTTTCTATGTGAGGAAAAAAGGACTAAGCCCTTTACTATAGCATGAAAAGGATAAAGCTAAAAATATTGTTCGATGTATCAGTGAAATAATCTCTGAAGAATAAACCTTTGCAGCTAGGGAAGAATATAACTTCAGCTTCACCAATGAAAGGCTAGTGCTTTTATTCTCTGGCACGGAAAGTGAAAGAGTGCTTCATTAGCATGTAAGCCCATTAATCTTGCATTTGGCATACAAATTCCCACGTGATTTGAACATCTGTCTGGAAGGTACCTCTCTAATTAGAACAGATATGTTATTCTGGAATTAAAATAAATATCAAAATGTATTTCTGTCTTCCAGCTTGCTTTCTTCGTACTGTCTGTGCTGAAGTAATCATGGATGAAACTTGTCAAGTCCCAAAGGCACTAATGTTTCATTAAGAATGCACACAGTAGTAGGGTAATTCAATACTTGTCTATGGGATGTGTCTCTACAGGGTTATGTTACTGCTAGATCACGGGAACACCAGATATGACTGGCAAAGCCCTTGCCTACAGCTGACAACACAGGCATCTTTAAATAATAAACTTCTATTTAATGCAAGGCTGTTTAGCACCACAGTTCCTTCAGTGCTGTTAAAAACAACACTTACTGCCTAAAAAGTGGTGATTGAGAAGCTGTGGGAGGATTTCACTCTGCAGGCTAGCCTTGAGTGGTTACAAATCAAACATCCAGATTCTGGCTGGGGCTGGCTTGCCTCATCAAAGGACAAATCAGAGACCAACCACTAGTCATCTCTCATGAATGAGTCCTGGCAACTTCAGTGGGCACCTTCTGTTTGAACATAAATTTACAGAATGGTTATCAGCAATCTCCTCGCAATGACAGAGACTAACTGGAGCCTGTATGAAGCTGCAGCACTTAGTAGAGAGAAAAACGACACTGCCTCCTGTTCCCAGAGTGGCTTCCTGCATGCACCAGATTTTGTGGAAATTGCTGTACTTTGTTACAGTTTATGAGGACTTTAAGAACAAATATGGGCAGAGAAGGGAATCTAGAAAGAGTGAAGGCATCTCTCTGCGATGTCTTTTTGAACAGTTTCCTTATGAGTGAGAAGAAGGAAAAACTATCATTTGTAGGATTTTAGTGTGGCCTTTAATAAGTATGTGAGTCTATGTATGTTTTTAGCAGTCTTAGAATCCAGCAGTCATAGCCATGGTTTGAAATGAACTTATTTATGATTTTTTTTTATTTTAGAAGTTGAGAAAAGTATCATTGTTAACATACAAAATGAGGAAAGAAGGCAATCAAACTTAAAAGGGAAAACCAGATATCAGTAGTGTCCTGTTTCCTTAAGGAAAAAGGAAATAAGATATTTTAAGCCTGGGGCACTGCATACCTTTCGATTCAGAGGAAAATCCATCAGAATTATGATTCAGACTTCAGAAGGACAACAGGCAGTATGTCTATTCCCTCTGATGTTTCTGAGGAAATACACCTAATTCTATGGAGTGACTGAACTACAGTATTTCCAGCAAGGGGAGGAAGGTGTCAAACATCCAGTCTATTTATTTGAGTTTCTGATTCTTTTTTAACAAGTGGGAAGGAGAGGGGATATCCCACATATTCCACTCATTCTGTTAATTCAGAAAAAACACTTAGTCCTAAGGAACTTAAAAATGTCTTCCTTTCTTTTGTGGATTTCTTCAGAATTAGAATGCATTTGAAGATGAAAGAAGTTATCCATACAGTTCAGTTACAATTTTACAGCCTTAGGTAGTGCATGAAATAATACACACTACATAATGTGCACTCTTAGGTGCAGAGCTGAGATCTGCTCGCACTTGCCAGATGGGACACTTGGCCATCACAACAGTTACCATCAGTATTGGTATTGGTGCTGGTGTCAACAACATTCTTCAAATCACAAACATAGCAAAAGATCCCACTGATGACAGTCAAAATATATATGTCACTTCCTGTATGAAGGACACCCAATTTGTCTTGCCACTGTTTGGAATTAATATTACTAACAACAATAATAATAATAATTTAAAATGTCAGCAAAGTGCTAATTGTTTTAAAAGCATATGGGGACAAGCAGTTAATAGTCTGAAGAAAACAGAGATATGGATAGTTAATATTATTGAACAAAGTTTAACAGTATAAGCAGAACTATATGCTTGTCTGACTCCCATTCCTCTCTCATGTACAAAAAGCTCGTCTTTTTTTTAAGGAGGTATTTCAGGCTGTAGTGTTCCAAGAGTGGATGTCCCAGAAATAGAATCTGGGCCAATTATGATAATTTTCTTGATCTGTATTTAAAATTAATTTAAAGGATATGGTGACACTTAAACACACCTGGCTGATTAAAGCATAGTCTGTAGCCGACTGAAGTTAGCAGAAAGTCTTTGATTGATTTCAGTGGAGTTCAGACCATGCTATTTAATTCATTTTGCTTATCGGTCTCATTTATCCCATGAGTGAACACGAGCTGAAAAAAGAGATTGAATATAAGAGAAAAAGGTCCCAGTGAAACTGCCTCTCATATCCTTTGTGAAAGAAAAAAGATTGTCTATGTAGTAGTGAAACTAAGTAAAATATCTCCCACTATTTCCTTCATCTTCTCCTTTCTCAGAAATTTTTCTTTTTTTCTTTTTTTTTTTTTTTTTTTACATAGGGATTGTGTTTTCACCTGTACTTTAAAAGCATTTAGCACATTGAGGATTCTTCGGAGATCTAAATAACAAATAATGAAGGTGCAACATTCTGAAGTCTTGTAAGTAGCTACAAAGAGCTAGTAAAGGGACAACAGAATATTATTATGACATCATTTTTCTGGTAGCTGTTAGAGCTTTTAGAGTTGCTTTGAGATTCAATTATGAGCTCAAAAAGACATTTGGCTTCATTTTCTTTTAGGATATTTTTCACAAAACCATTGCTGCAATCTGGCAGTTGTAGAAATATCTAGGAATCAACAAACATGTTGATTTAATAAGTGTTAGTAGATGTGTTGAATAGTTAATTACAGACCGGACAGACAGAGCAATGAGTTATACCTTTCTGTGAGGTTCTTCAATACCAGACACAACAGGGCTCTGATTTTGTGTGAGGACCCTCAGGGCATGGTTGCAATCCAAACAACATATGAATGTGCATTTCTGAATCCTTTGAAACTCCTGTGAGAAACTTCCCTGCAGAGTTATGGAAAGCGGAAAGTGAAGTTTCTGTGAATTAGCATGTTTTTAAATTCTTGCTCTGTTTAAACTCAAACAATGCAGACAGGTTTCAGTGAAGCTGGTGAAGTTTCTGCATTTGCTTGTAACTACATTTAGACAACCAACCTATACACAATAACAACCTAGAATTCTTCTCAGTTCATGCATAAACATCTAGTCCTTTTATGAATCCCACTGTATATATTGTATCTCAGAGACTGAGCTTCAGTGAAGAAAATACTCAAAAATGTTCAAGAAATTGAACTTCTTACATAGCACTTCAAACTCGCAACTTTTTCAGGTCTTCTAGGCGTGCAGAATTTCTCTCTGCTACTTACCAGTTTCAAAACACAGCCCCACAAGGCAGAGTGCACCTCTCAGCTCCTCAGCCCTCTGCTGCCCAGCCTTCCCTAATGGCCTCGGCAGACACATTAGACCAAGCTGAGCACCACTTCACAGAGCTTGGTGGTTTTCAGACCTGGACAGACTTGCTCAGATTTAGTGTTGCTCTCTGCTTTGTGCAGTTTTTGTTTTGTTTGATTCTACTTGGAATTAGAAGCAAGAAATCGCCATGATTTCAGTATAGCACTAGATATGTCGTTGGGACGGTTTAAGAAGAGATATTGACCAGGGGCCAGCCTGAGATATGTGTGGATCCTAATTACCATCTGGAGCCTACAGAGGTGACTGATAAAACTCTTACTGTTTTCATTGGTTCAGGACTGAATTGTTGATTTTACTCTGGCTGTTAAAGCTAGGGCAGGTGCCTAAGATGCCTTTTGCATCTGCCATCACAGGAAAGGGGATACATTTTAACTGGTTCTGACCTGTGGTCTGACTCAAGGCAAGGAAACAGAAGGGATTAGGGAGTCACTAAAGCACACATACTTTGTTCACAGTAGCCTGTGATTAGAATACAGGAGAAACAAGATACTTTTCATTCTTAAAAAGTGATCTCTTTTACTCACCTTTCTTTTAGCAGAAGTAAATGCCACAGGTTATTCCTCCTGCAAACAGAAACTTCACAGTTGCCAATAAATAAACAGTTCCAATACAATTTCATTAGAAGTTAGCAACGATAATAGAAGTTTCTGTCTGAAGAAAGTAATTTCTTGCTATGTCAATAGTCAAGACCCACAACACCCCCACAGCTCTTTTTTCTTTTTTTTTTAATTTAATTTAATTTTATTTTATTTTAGTTCAAAATTACTTGGTTAGAAAGTTTGAGAGTTTCGCTTCCTTTTAATTTAGGAAAAATCATCTCTTTGGCAAAAGGGTGCAAACTGAGTATTTTTCCCTAAACATATTTCAGAACCGCCACTACACTGGTTTCTTGACCTTCTGGCATTGTTGATAACATACAGGTAATTTTAGAAAACCATCAATCCAGAAAGAATGGGCAGGTAATAGTACGGAGCACTCTTGTTTAGGGGGACTGGAATCCATTCAAAGCTTTATATGCTTTTCTTGTGTTCAATTTTAGACACTTAACTGAGGTTCCCCACTCACACTATAGAGGCAAAGTGAAAGAGAAAAGTACTTAAAAGAGAGCAAGGCAAGGGACAAGATCTCCATCTGCCTGCACCTCCCATCTGACTCTTTGGTGAAACCAAAGCAGCTCCATCCCTAACTCAGGTGCCTCAGACAGATGCTGAAGGTAAGGTTGAAAGATTCCATATTTAGAAACCACAGATCATCACAACACTTCTCAGGTGAAAATGCCACCACCCTCATCTTTGTGAAAAAGCTTCTGAAGCAACTGACTTCAGGGATTAGGGAAGGATATGTTATCACCTGAGATGTACTGCAATGACTCTGTAAGCGTACCTCTTCTGAGACCTTGCAGACATATTAGCCTTGGGCTCGCTACTCACTGTGTTTTTCACTTGGAGCAACTAACATATCACCTTGGTCTACAGCAAAACTGGTGGGAAAACATGGTTTAATTTTATCTTTTAACTATCAGTCATTCAACATGAGTTTGAAGTATAGTGTAACATTGGTGATCTTGTCTTGTGGTGAAACTGCAATGTCTCATCTTCACAATGTGTTTGTCCTGGGACAATTCAAGTATGTGAAAAGCTCTGGAATGAAAACCTGGCTCTTTGACAGTGAAGTCCATGCCTTTGCATGCAACAGTCAGTAATAACCACAGCTAACAACTATTGATTCCTAGAATCTTTGAAATGTAGCAATAATCACTGGCAGCATTATTCAGGTAAAAAAGACACTTCAAAACTCATTGCATAAAGCTAAAATTAATTATCCTCAGGAAACCTTCAGGAATAGTGATAAAGAAGCACAGGAACAGTTATCTTGAATTCTATCTCAAAAGAGTTCCTTCTCAGTCTTTCTCTTTCATACTGTTTTGCTGCCTCAGTCATACACCCAGCAGGATGCACCAGTTTATGCAAAGGATCTCACCCCATCCTCCTCAGGTCTGCTCTTCTCTAGCAGAATACAAGTGGATCCCCTTGATTTCAGCAAGAGTTACTACTCTCATAATAGAAAAATGCCAAATCCCAACACTTTCTTGACATCTAATATTTCTACAGATACTTCTACACTGCTTAGGGTGTTCATACCAGCCCTCAGTCCCCAAACTATGTGATTCTGAATGGCTCATGTCCACGTAGGTCAGAGATAACTGCTTCAAGACTAAACTGTTTGCATCTAAAGTGTGTGCTTCTTGAGACAGATTTCTGCCAGCACACCTGTGGGGGTTTGGGCTGTTTGTTTTGGTTGAATGGTTGTCCGGATTTTTTGTTTGTTTGTTTTTCCAGTTCAAAATCCTTGAAATAATGTGAAAAGTGTTTTACAGCCTGCCAGAGCAAATGTTCTCAGAATTGCAACCAAGTTTCACCCCAGAAAGGTCTAACTGCTTTACTCAGAAAGAGAGTTTGGCTGTGAAGTTGTACATACAAAGAATGTATGATAAAGAGATTGGGACTTGGAGTAAACAAGGGAGTTGACTTTTATGATAGTGCAGATATGCATACACTTAGAAGATATTATAATGGACCTTGTAGAAATATCTAAAAAAAAAAAAGCAAACCCTAAGTAGAAATTAGGTTCGAATCATAGATATGATTATGGTTTTCCTTTTACAAACCTCTTACATCTTGGTCCAAAAAATACTTCCTCTTAAGCTACAGTCTTTCTACATTCCTTAGTCTATTGGACTATCTCAAATAAAATTATTGGGCACAAGTTGGAATACAGGAAATTCCACTTAACTGTAAGAAGAAGGTTTTTTTATTGCAACCATGATCAAACACTGGCACAGGTTGCCCAGAGAGGCTGTGGAGTTTCCATCCTTGGGGATATTCAAAACCTAACTGGACACAGGCCTGAGCAATCTGATTTAAGTGACCCTCGTTGAGCAGGAGGATAATTCTGTCATTCTGTGGTGGTTTTTTGTTTGTGTTGTTGTTGTTGTTGTTTTGTTGGTTGGTTTGTTTTGGTTTTGTGGGTTTTTTTGTTTGTTTGTTTGTGTTTTTGTTTTGTTTTGGTTTGGTTTGGTTTGGTTTGGTTTGGTTTTGGTTTTGTTTTGTTTTGGTTTGGTTTTGGTTGTTTTTTTTTTTTTTTCTGGAGAAGATTTATTTATTTCCTGCTCTAAGGCTCATAAACTTCTTCATGTAAACAGTAGTCAAAAAGTGTTGGTTTCTGCCTGCGTGCTGTGCTGGGAATCAATACTTAACATAGCAGGAAAAGAACAAAACTGGGCAACCTATTGGGTCTTCTTCCATCCTCTTTGGAATACTTATTAACTCCCATATTTTCTATTCAGAAAAGCAATTCACCAACCAAACTATACTTAGTCTAGACCAGGGGTGTGAAAGCTGATGCAGCCCCTGGTGAAAACAAGTTTGAAACCCCTGGTGTAGATGGTGTATGTCAATGTTTCTTCTAACAGAAATAAAGCAATGAAGCTACATTACTAATTACATAGATGGATCACAGTTCTCTAAATTCTGCCCTGAAGTACCTGTAAACATCCATGAATATTCCTGTGTTATGCACTTGTTTGCCCTCTGGTGAGCCAAGAGTGAACATGGACTGCCAAATGCTGCATGAAATATTTTAATTGACATGAAATCTATTAATTATTTTTTTCTTTCTTATAAGCTGTGGAGTAACACTGATACTATGCAGTGGACTTGTGATATTTGTAACACATTGGAAAACTTCCATTTCTTAAAAACTTCTAATATGACCTATTTATTTTGTTTCTCTAAGATGAATGTGTTATGTCTACAAATTATAGAATAACCAAGAAGTATTCTGTATTGATCTAGATAGATTGAAAAACTCAAAACACAGAAATAAAACAGTACTTTTACTTTTCCGAGAATGTTAAAGATATTCAGATGCAAATTCATATTTTATGGACCTAAAGACATTAATTCATTGTTCATTTAAAAACATTTAAAATAGCTTTGGTTAAATCAACTGGTAAAATTAAAGAGCGTAAGACCAGACATGGGATATCAGAAACCAAATTTAATAGTTTAAAATTATCTTCTTAATTTCATACAGGTAACAGTCCCATATAAAGGGCAGACGTTATTTCCTAGTGACAATGTTTTTTATGATCCATACAAAATTATAAGGAATTTTCCTCTATTTTGCACTGATTTTAAAACAAATCTTTGAAGCCTAGATTCACCAGTAACTTGGAATATCTTCATTGTAACAATATGTCCCAGATTTTGAAAACAACGCAGAATAGTGAGATGTAGTGTCCCGGCTTCTGCAATTGCAATGTGAGAAACCTTATTTCAAGGATCCATGTCACATCTCTGCCTAAGAAGAAGTGTATGGTCTGAAGATCAGGTCCACCTCAGCATGTGGAGTATGGCAAAGGTAGGCCAGAGTAAATGGTGCAGCCCGAGTGAGCAGGAGGACAAGACTTCCCTCACAGGAAGTGAAATTAGTTGAAAGGAAATGTAACAGCTAAAGATAATGGAATTTATTTGCTGCTTAGATATTCTTTCATAGAGTCTATTAGTTTGTTGCAGACTAATTGCAAAATCAAAGCCTTATTTTAACTCTGAATTTCGGGAAACATGTCTTTTCTTCATCCCCACCTGATCCTTTGAAATGGTTTGATTGCTGTCCAGTGGTGAAAGCTCCCAGTGGTGGGATCATCATTTCAGATGATGTCTTTGGGATGCAGAGAAACACTTAAGTATTAATCACCCTTTTCTTTAAGGCAGGGGCTGAGTGTATTCTGCTAATGGCTGAGTAAGTTCAAAGGCACTTATTTTCCACAGCTATTAAGTGAAATGAATAATGAACTACATTTATTGGGGTCCTTTCTGCTCTCATGCTTACTTTTCACCACTGCAACTTCATTGATTTCCACAAAGATATTCCTGATTTATTTAGTCTTTGCTCTGATTGTTGACCCTGCTAAAAAGAGAATTAATTAATGTCAGATACAGAGGAGAGTCACTGCCTATCAAATGGGATTGACGTCAGCAACTCCTTTCACCTTGAGTGCAAAATTGTCAAAGAATCAAAATAAATTTTGAGCACTTTCAAGTAGCTCCATTTTCAAAGTAGTGACCTCTTCTGAATCTAGAGCACAGTAATCTATTTTACTTTTTATCCTGTTTTTTAAAATTATTTTCATTTCTAAAACCTCTTCTTTAAAAATTAAAATGACAGTATGATACGGCAGGCAAAACCAATCCTTGTATTAAATTTATGATTGAAAGTTTTAAACTTGCTGCCACCCTGCTGGAAAATCAGTGGAAAATGCTGGTTTCTTTCTTATATTACTTTGATTGCAGCAAAATATATTTTCTGCTTCTAAAGATTTTTGCTAGGTACATAACTGATGTGACATATTCATAGTCAGCACTCACATTCTCTAAAGAAAAAAAAATAAACTCTGAGTGTCTCTAAACAATGTAACTGTATTTCTCTTTAGAGTTAAGTACAGACACACTGAATGATTGACATTTTTAATATGCCATAATGGAAAATCATGTGTTCATGCAACCTTATTGACAAAACTTGGTAGTTGCATGGTTGTTGGAAGACCCTTATTGGAATTTTAAAAAGAAAAATGGCAAAACAACCCCTTCAAAATCCTAAATCCTTCAAAGCCTTCATTAACAACATATGTTTTGTTTTGTTTTGTTCTTTCCTGTGAGTCTCTTTTTTTTGTTGTTTGTTTTTGTTTGGTTTTGTGCTGCAGGATGTGCAGAATACTGGATGACAAATAATT